>NW_007731643.1:69953-74605 GCF_000696425.1 Galeopterus variegatus
TGCTGCAGGACTATATTGTGAGAATCCTGTATTTCACCCCTCAGATTGGAACCTTCAAGTCATTCAAAATAATAGGTTTCCTCCTGATTACAGGTAATTTACATATCTCACAAAAAAGTAGAAATTCGATATTATGACCTCTCTCTTTTTACAAAAAGGACTTTATCCCCCAATTTTTAACCTATATGTTATTTTCAACATGCTACCAAGCTTTCAGTGATTCTCCTTGTGTTGAGGGGAAATTGTTAAGTTTTACCAATGAATAAAGATATAAAGAAGGAAATGGACATGTAACAAAAATCTTGCACCCAATACAAAAAGGCTGTGCTTTGAAAAGAGTTACCAACCTTAATGCCAAAAGAGAGATTGGACACTTTAATAAAGATGTGGTGAGCATTACAAACACAAGGCATTCATTCTGATCTCACAAGGGCTTGCGTAGTGAAGAACTCACTCCCACTCTGTGAACTTCAGAAAATGAGCACATTTGGAGCCCACTGGGGGAGCACAGCACCAGTCACTAATCAGGTTCCAGTTGGGTTGGAACTAGAAAGTAAGAGCTAAGGCGGGTGACTGAGGATCTCTGGGACACTGTGTCCATGTGGGTTGTATGACGGGCACAGTTTTGAGGTTTCAGCCTGGGAGGAACTCTGGAGCAGCTGGTGAGGTGAGAGAATCCTAGAGGCAAGGAAGAAGGGACATGCAGATGCTGCTATGGATTAGAAATTGATGCTTTTTGAGACAAATAAATAAAGACTGGAGTTCTTTTAAGCACTTTTGGCTGCAGAACCAGATATCTCTCTGTTTCTTTAGTGTTGTATGCCTACGTTGGTTCCTTTTGTGGCTAGGGCCAGCTGATGTACCATATCTTTTTGAGGTAAAGGGTGTCTTCTACTCCGTGCACATGGCATTGATTTCGGAACATAAATGCAGGGCTTTACACTTGCTCAATTCTACCAGTTGGTTTTGACAGGTTTTTAACGTATCCTTAACTCCTATCTTTAAAAATTATTACTGGGCAGGTAATGCTGTTTGTCGCCTAAATTTTAGAAACTATTGGAAAGTCAAAGGAAAACAAAATAGCCTAATCTCATGACTCAGAGACAGCATTTGAAATGACAGTGTGTTCCCATCCAGTCTTTTTTCCGCTAGGCTCTATGTGCACACACGATACGTGTACACACAATTGTATCCTCCTTTAAAAAATGCCGTGGCATTCCTCTTCAGAACTACGTTTTAATGGGGGCATAGTTTTTCTTCGTATTGACTCATAATGTACTGAAAGCTTCATTTCTTTATGGTTGTTGAGAATATTTTCACTAAGACTGTTTCAAAATGTAATTCTTTCTACCCAATAATAGCTCTTTATCCAGGTTATTCTGTTTTCTGAAAAATAAACATGTGAATACACACAGGTAACTTCAAGTCACCATGTTAATAATTCTTTTGATCAAGGCCAGGTCAAAGAGAAAATGTTGAAGGAAACAATAAGAAATAAAATTCTTCTTTCTGATTCTTATCAATCAAATAATCAAGTCTTGGCAATTTTTATTTAAATATCCTTGAATCGCACAATGAGCATTTATCTGTCATGTCCAAAAGAAAAGTCTGAGCGCCATTGTTTTCCTTAAACGCCTGACTGAAATCAAGTTTTATTCTGTCAATGGCATCCTCCTCATCTACCACTCGTTAACCATATCAAAAATGGAAATGAGCTTAGTTTGGCATAACTCATAATGTCATTTGGGAAGAAGGCAGAAGGAGCTGCGCCAACGTTAATGTGCACTGTGTGAATCATTTACTTTCATTTCAATTACAGAACCAGGATGAGCTGTAGGAAACCTTTCCTGTAACTGCTCTAAGCTCTGGGGTTTAACTTGGTTAGCAGAATAATTTAAATAACTCTGGGACCTTAATTTGGAGCCAAGACGTTATGAGTAAGGATACAAAATAAATAGTAGTCTACGGTGTCTGCAGGCTTCGCAATAGAAGAATTAAAAGCTGGGAGAAGAACAGCAGGACAATTTGTACGGATGAAGGCTGCACATTAGTAACTTGTAGGAAGGGCAGGAAGAGAGCGAAGAATAAAATGGGTCAAGGGCAGCACTGGAGACCAGATGAAGAGAAGCCCGAACAGTCTGCCTTTGTGGGAGACGAGGGGGAGGGAAGGACAAGGCAATGTACATCTTTTTATTATTTATTTATGTATTTATTTGTTTGTTTGTTTGTTTATTGTATTTCAGAGATTTGGGGATGTTTCCGTGGGATTCCAACTCTTACCCTTGTTAATAATCTGAAACTTTGGGCCACTCTACAGAGCATCTCCTAGAAAATTAGCCACTATTTTCTGAGATAACTAAGCCAATTGTATCTTATTTCTACTTTGTAATTTCCCTGGTTCCTTCTTAAGTGTTCTCCTGCTAGCTTTCTCTCTCCTTTCAGTGGTCACAGATGCTGAAACTTGTGTTTGAGCCACACACTCTGTTGGTCAAGACTGAACCAACCTGACATTTATTGAGGTCCCTTCTGTCCCAGGGTCTGCAGCACCTCCTCCTATTTAGAGCACCTGTAATAGTCAATGCTATGTGTCAAGATGACTGGGCTAAGGGATGCCCAGATAGCTGGTAAACAGTACATCTGGGTGTGCCTGTGGAAGTGTTTCTGGAAGAGATTAGCATTTGAATCAGTGGACTGAGTAAAGAGGTCACCATCACCAACGTGGGTGGGCATCATCCCATGCACTGAGAGCCTGAATAGAGCAAAGAGTGGAGGAAGGGTGAGTTTTCTCTCTCTCGTCTAGACCTGGCACATCCATTTTCTCCTGCCCTTGGACATGGGAACTCTTAGTTCTCAAACCTTCGGACTTCAGGACTTCCACCAGTTGAGCCCACAGTTCTTCAGTCTTTTGGCCTCAGATTAAGAAGGACACCCTGGTTCTCAGGTCTTCAGACTTGGAAGGAATTACTTCACTGGCTTTCCTGGGTCTCTAACTTGCAGATGGCAGATTGTGGGACTTGACCTTCATAATCGTGTGAGCCAATTCCCATAAGAAATCTCTTCTTATGTGTATCTGTATATATGCTATTGTTTCTGTTTCTTTTGAGAACACTGACTAATACGGTACCTTTAAATCTATAATATTCCACTGGCCACTTTCGTACATTGTGAAGATTGGTCTGAAAGTCACAGGCACCTAGCATATGAACACATGTGCAGGGGCCATGTGCATAGCGTTGCATCCTATTTCAAAGTTTGCAGTGTATAAATATTCTATAATATGCTCAAGATTATAAAGTAAGTAGAAAATGAGCTGGTAATAAAAGCCATAGCTATTGAGCGTCCTCACTACTTGTAGTCTCCTCAACCAGTCTACCTATGTTACTGAATGATGTAATATGTGAATGATGCAAACTATGCAGATATAAAGTTTTATTCATGAAGGATACACTTTATAAATAATGAATGCTATTATCTAGATATAAAAGCAGGGACAATATTGAAATACTTCCAAAATATTTAGAGAAATGGTTAATTCAAATTTTATATATTTAACAAAACAATGTCACACTAGTTCTCTATCACAGTGGTTGGTAAACTACAGCCCGTGTGCAAAATGTGGCCCACTCCCTGTTTTTGTAAAGAAACATTTATTGGAACATAGCAATATGCATTCCTCTCCATATTTCCTATGGTGGCTTTTGGGTTAAACAGCAGACTTGTGTGACTGCATGGCCCACAAAGCCTAAAATATTTATAATCTCCTTTACAGAAGAAATTCACCAAGCCCTGGTCTTACACATTAGACTTCACACAGAAACTCAAGTAAAGAGAAATTGAAAATATATTCACAGGATATAGCTATATGTCTCCAACTGGAATGTCTTTATGAGTAGAAAGATGCTCCTTTAGAAAAATATTATTAGGTGGGCCTACTAAAGAGATTCCATTTATATATAGGGAATGTCTGCCCTTACTCTTGTGTTACATATGTAACCACCTCTAAGTAGCTTACTCTTGTGTTACGTATGTAACCACCTCTAAGGACTCTCATAATCCCTCTATTTCTTCCTGAGAACCTTAATTCTCAAGTGAAAACCATATGCTGCACACTGTGCATGCCTCTAGAAAAACAGCCATAAAAAATGCTACCATTTTCTTTGAGGAGTTATAATTTTATTTACTTCCTTTTATCAGATTTATATTTCTATGATGTTTTCATTAGGAAGCGAGCTTCTGAAGTATATGTGTTTTATTATTTATTGTTTCAACATTCTTTGGTGTGTTGAAAAGTAATACATATGTGGACATTATTGAATTAATTTTTGAAGAGGTCATTAAATAATAATAGATAACACATGTAATCTATTCTGAAAGAACTTCCAGTTCTTGAGGGAAGTGACCAGAAATCTGCTGCTTTTTTTGTAAATCATGATGTGTGCAGAAAGGAATTAATGTCAAGTTATTAAAACAGATCTTCCAACATTCACTCAACCCATGATTACAGAGCACCTGTTCTCAACACAAGGAGTAGAAAAACAGCAGAGCCTAAAGCCCCATCTCTTAGGATGGGATTGGTGGAATAAGGAATTACTGGGAAACACCTCAATAAGAATAAATGGGAAACAGAAAGACAAATATTACATGATCTTACT
>NW_007731643.1:75104-77654 GCF_000696425.1 Galeopterus variegatus
TGGGAAACACCTCAATAAGAATAAATGGGAAACAGAAAGACAAATATTACATGATCTTACTCATTTTCAGAATCTAATATTAAAATAAAGTGGTTCTCATAGAAGTAGAGAGTAGAATAATGGTTACTAGAGTCTGAGAAGGGAAGGGGGCAGGGGATAGAGGGAGGGGAAGAGTGGATTGATGGGTACAAAGTTACAGGTAGATAGGAAGAATAGATTCTGGTGTTCTAGGCTAATAATACTGTATTGTATATTTCTCAATAGCTAGGAAAGAGGATCTGGAATGTAATCACCACAAAGAAAAGATAAATGTTGAGGTAATGGATATGCTATGTACCCTAAGTGAATCATTGTACAGCATANAAAGATAAATGTTGAGGTAATGGATATGCTATGTACCCTAAGTGAATCATTGTACAGCATACGCATGATTGAAACAACACACTGTACCCCACAAATACGTACAATTAAAAACTTAGAAAAGAATAAATGAAGAAAGGCAAAGTATTTTGCTTTGCATGGTAAGGCTCAAAAGACAAGAAGACATCCACTGATCTAGCAGAGAAAAACAGCTAGTATCAAAGTCATATTGTGCCTATTTCAGTTGCAAAGTGGCTAAGCAAGGGCAATGTGGGAATTGAAACCACCTTCTTGACAAGAGACTAGCTGTGGAGCTGGCACTGTCCCCAGCCAGCAGATTGACAAGAGCTAGGAACTTGATGCTGTACTCTAGAAACCCAAGAATGATCGAAGATATGCGCTCAAACACCCTCTCCATCACTCTAATTCTGATTGTTTATAATTCTATAATTCTGTCCAGCTGATCACAGGGATTTGCTGTGGTTTAAAATTAAAATGCCAGGTCTCACAATTTAAATGTTGGAACATTTCATAAAATCTTAGAACCTTCAAAGACTGTCAAAGGCAGCCTTCTTTGTGCAGATTATTAATCACGGACTTTTTTTGCCCTGTTGGTCTGAATGAAATTGTTTGACTTATGTTCATAAAATGCTTTTGTCTTCAAAAGAGCGAAAATCACCCAGTTATTTTCAAATGGCAAATGCATGTGTGGTTTATTCACATATGCTTCTAAGTTCAGATATTCAAAGGTTTCAAATAAACACCTTGAAGGAATTAATAATTTCACTGCTCTTCTCTATGTCGAATATGCCTTCTCTCATGATTTGCCCTATGAAAATGAATATACGCACAGCCACAGTAGTGAGTTCATAGAGATTCATCACCTGGATTGATTTGTTCATTAATATACTCAATGAATACATATTTAATAATTTCCAATTCTCCCCTTCTACCCTCCAAAAATAATTTTTTCCACTGAATTTTTGAAATTTACCTTGAAGAGAAATTAATTCAGCCGTGAAAGTCTGCCTTACTCCCTTCTCTTTTAAAATGCAATTACTTGTAGGCAGAGAAACAATCCAGTAAGTGGTTACTGAGTCTCTTAATTGTCTGATAGAAGCAAACTAGGTGGTTTCAAAGATGGGCAGAGGAATTTAAGAAACTTAAAGTGACAGGGTATAAGAAAGGCAACTGGGTCACTAGGCAGATTTTATGGATAATGTTAAAAAGCTATGGTGCAATAATCAAGAGACCCTAGAAATCAGTGGTTTAAAGAACAAAGACAGTATTTCTCTTTCCTCTAATAGTCCAGGGTGAATATGACAGTGGCTTTGCTCTACAGGGTTATTGAGGACTCAGGTTTCTTCCATTTTATTTGTCCACCAATGGTATTTAGAAGAAGTTTAGATGACCAGGTAAAGGTGGTAAAAGGTGGTAAGATTAGGGATGCATCCCCAGGTTTCTGTAATCTAAAGTTACCATTTTTCCCTTCTCTTGCTCTATTCTTTGGAATTGAATCACTAGTCTAGTGTGCAGTCAATAGCAGATAAATTAAGGTCTACCTCCTGGGAAGGTATATCAGTATTTACATTTGCAATTTTTCTGAAAGGTAGTTTTGCCCCTTATCTCCATTTATTGATTTATTCAGCCATTTGTTTATATCCACCTAGACTCATATATATTCATTTTATTTTTTGTGTTATAATCTAATACCATTATTATTTATTTTATTGCTCAGATTGGACAAGTCTTGGACATCAGTAGTTCTTTCAGATGGCCCTGTGTTCTTCTGCACTCATGCATAAATATACATACTTCTGTACTTTTTGGCACTACAAGGTATTTCAGTTCCTCTTATATTTTCCCTATCCTAGCCCCAGAATCAACCATTTCTCCAAGAAGCCCTGGATCTTTTTACTGGAGAACTGTATTAAGAAGCCAATATCTGGGTGCTGGGAATTTTTTCACTCTTGGAGTCACTGTTTCTAGGCACTTTCAGCAAACACAGATAAGAATATACACATGTGTGTGACCCATGTGTACACACGTATCTACATTTGTATCTGTATCTATCTATTAAACATGAGTTTATATTGATACATCATGATGCTCCTTCCAGCATTCTCCCCTTAGTTATTTGTGACTTCTTTTTCTAATAGCAAGAATCTTGTCTAGGGATGCAATTTATAA
>NW_007731643.1:78995-89611 GCF_000696425.1 Galeopterus variegatus
CTTCAAATTATACTACAAAGCTATAGTGACCAAAACAGCATGGTACTGGCATAAAAATAGATGCTCAGAGCAGTGGAGCAGAATAGAGAACCCATAAATCCCCCCTCAGGCTTATAGTCATTTGATATTTGACAAAGGCACCAAAAACCTTCATTGGGGAAAAGACTGCCTTTTCAACAAGTAGTGCTTAAAATTGGATATCTATATGCAGAAGAATTAAACTAGATATGCACCTCTCACCATATACTAAAATCAACTCAAAATGGATTAAAGACTTAAGTATAAGACTTGAAGCTGTAAAGTTACTAAGGGAAAATATAGGGGAAACATTTCAGGAACTAGGTGTGGGCACAGACTTTATGAACATTAGCTCTAAAGCACAAGCAACAAAAGAAAATATAAACAAATGGTACCATATCAAGCCAAAAAGCTACTGCACAGCAAAAGAAACAATCAACAGAGTGAAATGACCACCTACAGAGTGGGAAAAAGTTTTTGCTAACTATGCATCTGACAAGGGATTAATATCCATAATATACAAGGAACTCAAGCAACTACACAGTAATAAAAGAAATAGCCCACTTTTAAAAATGGGCAAAGGAGCTGAACAGACATTTTTCAAAGGAAGATATACAAATAGTTAACAGTTACATGAAAAAACCTACTATATGACCCAGCTATTCCACTGCTGGGAATATATCCAGAGGAATGGAAATCATCATGCTGANTTAGTTATTTGTGACTTCTTTTTCTAATAGCAAGAATCTTGTCTAGGGATGCAATTTATAAATTTTTAGTTAAGACAATTGCATTTGTTGATAAATCTTTAGTTCTGATTTATGATTTGATGTTTGGTTCCTTCTTTTGGCATACTACCTTTGGCTCTTTGGGGGTGTGAATCTTAGGCATTTAGAAAGTTGTGAGTTATTGTCTTGTTCCAGCTCTAAAGGGAAAAGCCTTCAGTTTTTCCCCATTCAGAATGATACCGGCAGTGGGATTGTCATACATGGCTTTTACTGTGTTGAGACACATTCCTTCTACACCTAATTTGTTGAGTCTTTGTCATGAAGGGATGTTGAATTTTGTCAAATGCTTTTTCAGCATCTATGGAGATAATCATATGAGTTTTGTCCTTGAATTTGTTGATGTGATGTATCACATTTATTGACTTTTGTATGTTCAAACATCCTTAAATCCCTGGGATGAATCCCACTGGATCATGGTGTATAATTTTTTTGATGTGTTGCTATATCCCGACTGCTAATATTTTGTTGAGGATTTTTGCATCTATGTTCATCAAGGATACTGGCCACTCTCACCATTTCTATTGAACATAATACTGGAGGTACTAGACAGAGCACTCAGGCACGAGTAAGAAATAAAGAAAATACATATTGGAAAAGAAGAAGTCAAACTGTCCCTATTTGCAGATAACATGATACTATATATATAGAAAAACCTAAAGACTCTATCAAGAAACTCCTGGAGCTGGATAATAATAATTTCAGTAATGTTGCAAGATATAAAATAAATGCCCCCAAAGCAACTGCATTGATATTCTCCAATAATGAGCTAATGTAAAGAGAAATCAAGAAAGTAAGCCATTTACAACAGTCAAGAAAAAATAAAATACCTAGGAATCAATGTAACCAAGGAGATGAAAGGTCTCTACAATAAGAGCTACAAACCATTACTGAAAGAAATTAAAGAAAATATGAAAAAACGGAAAGATATTCCCTGCTCTTTGATTAGAAGATTTAACATTGTGAAAATGTCTATACTATTCAAAGTGATCTATAGATTCAATGCAATCCCCATCAAAATACCAATGACATTCTTCAAAGAAAATTAAAAAACAATGTTAAAATTCATATGGAACAACAAAAGACTCTGAATAGCCAAAACAATCCTGATAATAGCCAAAATAATAAATAAATAAATCCAGAGGCATAATGCTACCTGACTTCAAATTATACTACAAAGCTATAGTGACCAAAACAGCATGGTACTGGCATAAAAATAGATGCTCAGAGCAGTGGAGCAGAATAGAGAACCCATAAATCCCCCCTCAGGCTTATAGTCATTTGATATTTGACAAAGCACCAAAAACCTACATTGGTGAAAAGACTGCCTCCTCAATAAGTGGTGCTAGGAAAATTGGGATATCCATATGCAGAAGAATGAAACTAGACATGAACCTCTCACCATATACTTAAATCAATTCAAAATTGATTAAAGACTTAAGTATAAGACCCGAAACTGTAAAATTACTAAGGGAAAGTAGGTGAAACACTTTAGGAACTAAGTCTGAGCACAGACTTTATGAACATGAAAGCACAAGCAACAAAAGAAAAAATAAACACATGGGATTATATCAAACTAAAAAGCTTCTAAACAGCAAAGGAAACAATTGACAGAATGAAACAACAACCTACAGAGTGGGAGAAAATTTTTTCTAACTATGTGTCCAACAAAGTATTAATATCCATAATATACAGGGAACTCAAGCAATTACACATTAAAAAAGCAAATAACCCAATTAAAGAATAGGCAAAGGATCTGAATAGACATTTTTCAAAGGAGGACATACAAATGGCCAACAGGTACATGAAAAAATGCTCAACAGCCCTAGTCATCAGGGCAATGCAAATTGAACCCACTATGAGATATCACCTCATACCAGTTAGACTGGCTATAATCAAAAAGATGGAAAATAACAAATGCTGGCAAGTATGTGGAGAGAAGGGAATGCTCCTACACTGTTGGTGGGACTGTAAATTAGTACAACCACTATGGAAAACAGTATGGAGGTTCCTCAAACAACTACAGATAGATCTTCCATATGATCCAGCAATCCCACCTCTCCATATATATGCAAAGGAATAGAAGTCATCATGTCAAAGGGATACCTGCGTTCCCATGTTCATCACAGCTCTTTTCACAGTAGCCAAGAGATAGAACTAACCTAAATATCCGTAGATGGATGATTGGATTAGGAAAATGTGGCATATATACACCATGAAATACTACTCTGCCATAAAAAAGAATGAAATGTGGGAGCTAAAAGTAAATAAATAAATAAACACACAAACAAAGGGTGGGGAGGGTGAAGAGGACACAACAATCACAATTCCTAGAACTTGTTAAGACAAGCGAACAGAAATGATGCGGAGGAGGAGAGAGAGGGAGGGAGGAAAGAGGAACAGGTAAAGAGTCACAGAAATCAACTACAATGTATTTTGAGAAGTTAAAATTTAAAAAAAAAAACATGCTCAACATCACTAGTCATCAGGGAACTGAAAATTTAAACCACATTGAGATATCACCTCACCCCAGTTAGATTGGCTATAATCAAAAAAACGGAGAATAACAAATGCTGGTGAGGGTGTGGAGAGAGGGGAACGCTCCTGCACTGTTGTTGGGACTGTAAATTAGCACAACCACTATGGAAAACAGTATGGAGGTTCCTCAAACAACTACAGATAGATCTTCCATATGATACAGCAATCCTACTTCTGGGTATATACCCAGAGGAATGGAAATCATCATGTTGAAGGGGTACCTGCACTCCCATGTTCATTGTAGCTCTGTTCACAATAGCCAATATATGCAACCAACCTAAATGTCCATCAATGGGTGACTGGATAAGGAAAATGTGTGCGTGTGTGTGTGTGTGTCTTTGTGTGTGTGTATACACAACACAGACGCACACACACACACACACACACACCATGGAATACTACTCTGCCATAACAAATAATGAAATTCTGTCATTTGCAAAAACATGGATGAGCTTGGAGAAACTTATGTTGAATGAAATAAGCAAAACACAGAGGGAAAAATACAGCATGACCTCACTGTTAAGTGGGAGCTAAGAGAGAAAGAAGGATTGAAAGAAAGACGAAAGTGGTGTGTTGGTCTTGCAGAGAGAGAGTGCACACATAGGGATACAAAGTGGATTGTGGGAAAGGGAGATGGGGAGGGAGGTTGGGGATAATTGGGTGCGGGATATAAGGTATAATCACAATTTGTGGTAATGGGCATGCTGCCACTATGGATCTGGCCATCACATCTTGGGCACAAGTGGTGATAATCACCTTTGTACCCCATGAATAGTCATAACCAAAAAATAGTTGTGAGTTATTGTTCTATTATGTTTACACAAGGAGTTAATAAAAGGAGATTTAGTCCTCTTTTTGTCTTTAAATGCTCTCTATTGGTGCCCTAAATCTTGTTCTTACCCCTCCCCTTTCTCTCACCAGCATTAAAGTAAAAGTGATATCTGCTTAATTCCTAGGAGGTTGCTAGTGAGCTTACTCTACTTTCCATTTACCCTTTCACTTTTCCTCTACTTTATTAGTTTTCATATTAATGCATTTACATTGTCAGAATGCATAATACTGACACGCTGTCCGGCCATGTTTATTCCCACCATTTAGTCTTAATTCTGCAGTTAAATTTGTTTGTGCTTCTCACTAAGATTGGTTGTTTGACTCTTGCCCTCTTCTCAGGAAGGACGTGTAGAAAAAATACTTCAAGTTCTTGCAAAAAATGTCACTATTCCTTCAGCCTATACTTTGAATATTTTTTTGGTCGGGGATAAAACAATCGGCTTTTTTATTCCTTGTATATACTATACATATGATGGCAAACATTTTTCTGATATGAAGTGTTGCTCTTGATAAGCAAGATGTCAATCTGATTTTTTTCCCCTAATTAGTGGCTTGTTTCTGGTTTCTGTTTGTGTATGTGTTTTGTTTTTCATTTTCTTTGACCTAGATGTCTAAAAGGTTGTTCTTTTTCATGTATAATTATTAAAGTCAAGTAGTTTTATTAAAATATTATTCAATATGGACTGTTCTGGTGAGATACTGTAGTAAAACAATGTTCCTATTCAATAACTAGTCTCAATTTGTCCCACTCCACCCACCAAGAAATAAATTTAGCTTTAATACTCCATAGGGCATGTGTGTTTGTGTGCTTGTGTGTGTTTTCCAGCTAATGCCATTGCTTTGGCTTTCTGTTTTACCTGTTGACTCTGGCAAAAATACTGCATCTTCCCTACCTTTGTTCTATATCTACATTGAATTATTTTTCCTTATGTTGATAATTTTAATTTTCTATTTTTACGTTTCTTGTTCTCTATTTCCCTTCATGAACTTTCCATTCTCATCTTCTAGTTTGGCTGGTCCTTTCTGCAAGCGTTCTTTCCAGCAGTCTTTCCTGAGCTGTCTGTCAGTTCATCACACCACTCATTTTCCTCTTTACTTCTACTCTATGGTCCTGTGGTTTGGAGTTCACTGGCAATTATTTTCTGATGCCATGACTAAATGGGATAAGGTTTGTACTTTAGCAAACTGTTGCTTAAGGAATTAGGGTTGATCATATTTAACATTCCTGCTTCCTCACTCAAGGGCTCCTACCTCTGCTGCCATCGCCATTTCTTTTTGCAAAATGTCTTTCCGTTAGCCACTTCCACTGTTCTGAGTTGCTTTCTATCCCTGCTTCTGGTACATAAACTTTCTCTGTCCTTTCTTTCCCTAGTGTTTTGGCTCTGCCCAATATAAATTCCCTAGTGTTTCGGCTCTGCCCGATATAAATTCCACTCCCGGCAGCCTTATTTTATTTTATCCTCCTCTTGATGGGTCTTTGTCATTCTGAATGGGATGGTTATTATTTTTTCATATGAGGGGACATAGGGGGCGGGTCCTTGAGAACCACCATAAGTATCCTTACTCATCTTAATGACTTCTTAGGAAAGTTCCATGGTCTCTTGTATAGAATTTGTATAGGATTTTTATAAACTTTTTTTTCCAAGAGATAAATGACCTAGAGTACAAACAATGTATGAATGATTCTGTTCCGTTGCATCCTCTCCAGCAATTGATGTTACTATTTTTGTTTACTTCAGCAATTCCATTGGTTGCTCAGTGATATCTTATTGTGATGTTAATTTGCATTTTCAGGTGGCTAATTACAGAACGTCTCTTGATGTGCTTACTCGCCATCTGTACATCCTCCTCTTTGGTGAAATATATCTTCATTTCCTTTGCCCATTTTCTAATAGGACTGCTTGGTTTTTCACCAATGCGTTTGAATAGTGCTTCATGTTTTCTACACACTAATCCTATGTCAGATATGTGGAGTGCAAATATTTTTCCCAGTTTATAGACTGGCTTTCTATCTTCTTCATAGGGGCTTTGACACAACAAACATTTTAAATATTGATTAGGTCCAATATATGAGTAACTCCTTCTGTGGACTGTGCTTTTGGTGCCAAATTTAAGAACTCTTTGTCTAGTGTTAGATCGCAGTGGTTTTCTTCCTAAAAGTTTTATACTTTCACATTCACATTTAAGTTCATGCTCATTTTCAGCTCACTTTTATATCAGATGTGAAGTGTAGCTCAAAGTTTATTTTTTTTTCTATGAACGTCTAATTGCTCCCACATCATTTGTTGAAAAGCTATTTTTTCTCCATAGAATTCCTTTCACATCTTTTTCAAAAAATCACTTGAGCACATTTGTGTGGGTCATTTTCTGGGTCTTCATTTGATTATATTATTCTGTGTGCCTTTTCCCTTAGTCATACTATACTGTCTTGATTATTGGAGCTATATATTAAGCTTCAGAGATTTCTTACACTTTGTGCTCATTTGTCAAAGTCGTTTTAGCTATTCTAGGGCCAATGCCTTTCCATATAAATTTTAGAATAAGCTTTTCTGTGTCTACATAAAAGCTTGCTGGCATTTTAAAATAAGAATTACATTACTGCACAGCCTTATGAACCATGTGTGTGTGTGCCTATGTGTGTGTGTGTGTGTCTGTGTGTGTGTGTGTAACTTTCGAGAGCATTGACATCTTTACTGTGTTGACCATTACAATCCATGAACAAGGTATATCTCTCCATTTACTTAGGTCTTCTTTGATTTCTTTCATCAGCATTTTGTAATTTTCAGCATATGGATTATGTGGTTGTTTCATTAAGTGCACACCATACCATTTTATTTTCTTTAGAGCTTTTGTAAATGGTATTGTGTTTGTAATTTTGGTTTTTGCAGTTTTATTATTTGTATATGGAAATACAATTAATTTGTATATGTTGCTCTTGTATCTAATATTCTTGCTGAACTTGCTTATTAGTTTTAGGAGTTTCTGTAGTTGATTCTTTGGAATTTTCCATGGAGATAGTATTATTTTTTGTCACTTTCATCCTGCATGTATTTCATTTCGTTTTCTTGACTTATTGCACTAACTAGAACTTCCAGTATTATGATGAATAAAAGTGGTTATAGAAAACATCTCTACCTGTTTCCAATTCCATGAGGAAAGAATTCAGTATTTTTACCATTTAGTATGATGTTAGCCAGAAAAATTTTGTAAATGCTTTTCACCAAGTTGAGGTAATTCTCCTCTTTTTCATACTTATTAGGATTTTTAAAAATCATGAATAAATAAGAATTATTTTTGGATATGCAAATTATTTTTCTGAACAAATTGATATGATCGTATGACTTTTCTTAACTTGTTCATATGGTGTGTTAAATTGATTTTTTAAATATTAAACCAACTTCACATATGTGGAATAAAGTGGTCATAATTATTTTTATACAATGTTGAATATAGTGTGCAAATATTTTGTTGAGGACTTATGCATTTAAGTTTATGAAAGATAATGGATTATGGTCTTTTATTGTCTTGTCTTTTTGTTGTTATTCTTTTGGTATCAGAATTATATTAGCCTCATAAAGATAGCGAGCAAATGTTCCCTCCTCTTCTATTTTCTGGAAGTGATTATGTACAATTGACAATTATCTTTAAACATTTGGTGGAAATCTCCAGTAAAACCATCTGGGCTTGGAGAATTTTATTTCAGGATATTTTAAATTATAAATTCAATTTTGTTAATGATTATACGATTATTAAAAGAATCTGTTTTATCTTGATTAATTTTAGTGGTCTGTGATTTTCGAGGAATGGTGCATTTCTTTTAAGTTGTTGAATTGGTGATAGTAAAGCTGTTCGTAATTTCTTCATCCTTTTAATGACTGCAGAAGTGTAATAATATCACCCTTTTCATTCCTGATACTGGTGATTTTCTTCTGCTTTTATCTTCTTTATTCTAGTAGAGATTTATCAATTTCATGGGCTTTTTCAAAGATCACCATTTTTTTATTGATTTTTCTCTACTTTTTCTTATTTTTTTATTTTATTGATTTTGCTTTGTTCTTTATTATTTTCTTCCTGCTGATTGCTTTCTGTTTATTTTGCTCTTCTTATCTAGTCTTGAAGCAGAAACTGAAAGAAAATTGGCTCATGCAGTTATTCATGCTGAGAAGTCCAAAATTTTCAGGGTGGTCTGGCAGGCCCAGGAGAGCTGATCGTACAGATTAAGTTTAAAAGCAGTCTGCTGAGGAATTTCCTCTTTCTTGTAGGAGTAAGAATTTTTGTTCTATTCTGGTCTTCAACTGAGTGGATAAGGCCCACCCACATTATGAAAGGCAATCTGCTTACTCAGTGTTCACTGACTTAAATTCTGATTTCATCCCAAACAGCCTGCAAATTGACACATACAATTAATCATCACGGTGGTATAATTCTCCCTCTCAGCACTGTATAGCAGCATCCTGCATATTTTGATATGTATATTTACACTTTCACTTTCATTCAGTTTTATGGATTTTTAATTCCTTAAAGATTTTTTTTTTTTAACCTATGGAAGTGTGTTGTTTAATTTTTTGTGTTTAGACATTATCTTTTTTTTGGTCAGAGGACAGACTTTGTAAGATTTTAATTCACTTCAATCTGTTGATGTTTGCTTTATGATCTAGAATATGGCCTATCTTGATAAATGTTTTATGAGTACTTGGGAAAAAAAAAAAAAAAAAAAAAAAAAACACCTGAATTTGTTGTTGCAGTATTTTGCCTTTTTTTTTTTTTTTTTTTTCTGGCCTTCCTGGTTTCAGATGAGAAATGTGCCATCATTAGAATTGATTTCTCTCACAGGTAATTTGTTATTTCTCTTTGGCTACCTTTAACATTGTTCACTTGTGTTTGGATTCTAGCAATTTAACTATGGTATGACTTGTTGTAGGTTTTTTCTTTTTCTTAGCTTAGTGTTTTGAGGATTTTCTTACTTTCATGAATCTGCAGACTTATGTTTTTCATCATATTTGGGTAGTCTTCATGGATTATTTCTCCCAAATATTCTTTCATCTTCACTCTCTTTCTCTTCTCCTTCTGGGTTTCCACCTGGTTCATTAAATGCCTCATTCTTTTCCCCAGTATGTTTTCTCTGTTGTTTAAAATTAAGTAGTTCTATTGATCCAATTCTCTGTCATCTCCATTCAACTATTGGGTCTATTACATTTGGGTTTTCTTTGTGCATGTGTTACTTTATATTTCAATTCCATAGTTTGCATTNACTCTTGTTCTCTGTCAAGAGAACTGTCAAGCATCTGTCTTAAAAGCCAAGAAGAGTAAATGAGAAATCAGGAACAGATTTGATAATTTATCATTTTATTATAACAGAGGGAAAATGCAGAGAATGCTTTGTGGAAAAAAGATTGCGACATTGAGCATCGTTGGCTCAGGCAAAGGGTGAGGCAGGCAGGTATCTTGCCATAGGATAGCAAGACTGCTCCTAGTCTAGAACCAACCCCAGACTTTGTATACCCCCGAGGCCCACTCACACTTTTTATCTGCCATCGTAGTACAATACCTGTTATGAAAACAAAAAGAGTGCAAATTTTTAAGTTATTTTATTTTCAGGGAATGAACAGCCTTTGGGGATCCTCTGTTTGATTTTAGGCAAATATAGTTAATGGCTTTTTGTGAGAAGTTTAGAAGGAAAGGCAAGCTATTAGTAATTTCAGAGCAGGCCAGTACAGCAACGGAAGTTAATTATTAAGAGTCACTATAGGGCCGGCCTGGTGGCGCACTGCTATAGTGCGCCACTTGGGAAGCGCGGCGGCGCTCCCACTGAGGGTTGGGATCCCACATACAGACCAGTTCCCGCTCACTGGCTGAGCGAGGTGNTCTGGGTCCTAATTAAATATTTTATTTTATCAGGCAATCATCTTGTTAAATTTAGCACATTTTGAAAGCTGGACTTCCAATGACAATTGAATTATTGGTGCATTTTAGGTCTGCTTGGTTTGTCTGGTGCTGCTAGAGCTCCGACTGTTCCCTGATGGTTCCATCTGAGGGGGCAGAAGGTGCTTCCCTGCCAAGTTGCTGAGTGACTCTCAGTGGGGGAGGGAGTCAGGCCTGCCTGAACAAAAAACTTTTTAAGCCAGGCAGCTCATTTGAGCTGTGCCTGCCAGCCTTGATGCTTCCTAGTGGATGAGTGTAGACCTGTGGGGACAAAGAGTCCTCTGGAACAGATACTTGTTATAGCAATATTCCCCCTGCCTGTTGAGGGACATATGGCTGCCCAGTCCAAGCCTTGTGCTGGGCAGGGACAGAAGTCTCAGGATTGTGGGCACAAAGAAGCTCCCTTGCCTGGTGCTCTCACTATATGGTCTTTGGGTTGTATATGTACATGACAAGTGTAATATTAAAATAGTAAATATTTCAATATTTTGGTACATGTGGTAGCACTAAGCCATATCATTT
>NW_007731643.1:90703-94381 GCF_000696425.1 Galeopterus variegatus
AAAAAGACAAAAAAAAAAAAAAAAAAGAAGAGTCGCTATAAATAAGTATTTATATTACTCCATATTAAAAATACATTACACATGTAATACCAATATTACACATGTAAATACTGTAAATATTACATGTAAATATTACACATGTAAACACCAATGTGGGAGGAGACTTTTATAAAGTCTACATAGAAAGAGAGTGAACTAAGGAATGGGAGCCTGTAATACTTCCATTTCTCCTTGTGTACAGATGCTCTTCCACTTATGATGGTGCTACATCCTCACAAACCTGTTGCAAGTTGGAAATATCATAAGTTGAAGATGTGTTTAATACAACTAACCTACTGAACATCATAGCTTAACCTAGCCTAACGTAAACGTGCTCTGAACACTTATATTAGGCTACAGTTGAGAAAAATCACTGAATGCAAGGCCTATTTTACAATAAGTGTTAAGTATCTTATAATTTATTGAATACTATACATTACATCAAAATTGCAACAGTTTTGTACCATTGCAAAGTCAAACCATCATAAGCTTGGGACTGTCTGTACTGCCTTTAAACAGACAGACAGACACACACACGCAAATAAAGACAAAAATAATCCTATCTTACTTGAGTTAATAGAACATCCCTGGTTTTAATATTGCAATGCTGTATTGCAATATTTTCAGAAAAATAGTCTTAGAACATATTTGCCTTTTATTTGCATAACATATTTAATTTTACTGTTTTGCTCACAATAACTATTAGGTTATTCTAAAATCTCTTTATAGTATCAGTAAGGTGCTAAGAATCCTTACACTCTCATTTTCTTCTTCCCAACCTCCACTTGTGTTATATTAATATTTTATTCCTAAGTTGTCTTTTTCGTATTATAGAAAGAAAAGAAAATGCAATGTAATAACCAGAGGTGAACATAATATGCATCCAGATATTTTGTGATCACAGAGTAGTAAACGTCTTTGAAGCAAAGTTAAAAACATACAGTAGGTCTAGATTTCATGATTAAATCTTGAAGCCAAAGATTTTCATTTCCTATAAAATGTTAGTGTCCTTCAGAGTCTTATAATGTCTGTTTTGTTTAAAGCAGCTTTCTCTTTGATGGTCGAAGCATTTCATTCTCTCTAACGCGTTATACCACATAACACTTTTGTTTTCCATCTTTCCTTCTGAGAACTGTCAGCGGAAATTTTGTTTAAATGTGTCCCGAGAACAAGGGCATTGATATCCAGTTGGAGTTTTAGGGCACCTTCTTCTTGTCAGTCTCAGCTGTAATATAAGATATCAGCTCTAAATTATTTAATGCTTTATATGTGTAAATAATTCACTAGTCAACAACTAAAGTGACCGCCCACTAATCAGCCCAGTGATGTTGGCACAGGTATCAGACATTGGGCTGAGTCCTGATGAGGTCAACATGCCTAGAACCCTCTCCTTACCTTTCTCTTCTTAAGATGTGACCCATCTTGGGCCGGCCCGGTGGCGCACGGGATGGGGCGCCGCTTGGGAAGCGCAGCGGCGCTCCCGCCCGAGGGGTCGGATCCCACATACAGACCGGTTCCCGCTCACTGGCTGAACGAGGCGCGGGAGCAACGCCAGGGGCTGCGATCCCGTTGCCGGTCCCCGGTCCGGTACGGGGGCAACACTGAGGGTTGTGATCCATTGCCGGACCCGAAAAAAAAAAAAAAAAAGATGTGACCCATCTTGGGCCGGCCCGGTGGCGCACGGGATGGGGCGCCGCTTGGGAAGCGCAGCGGCGCTCCCGCCCGAGGGGTCGGATCCCACATACAGACCGGTTCCCGCTCACTGGCTGAACGAGGCGCGGGAGCAACGCCAGGGGCTGCGATCCCGTTGCCGGTCCCCGGTCCGGTACGGGGGCAACACTGAGGGTTGTGATCCATTGCCGGACCCGAAAAAAAAAAAAAAAAAGATGTGACCCATCTTGGGCCGGCCCGGTGGCGCACGGGATGGGGCGCCGCTTGGGAAGCGCAGCGGCGCTCCCGCCCGAGGGGTCGGATCCCACATACAGACCGGTTCCCGCTCACTGGCTGAACGAGGCGCGGGAGCAACGCCAGGGGCTGCGATCCCGTTGCCGGTCCCCGGTCCGGTACGGGGGCAACACTGAGGGTTGTGATCCATTGCCGGACCCGAAAAAAAAAAAAAAAAAAAAAAAGATGTGACCCATCTTGCTTGTGGATTGAATTAACTGGTGCTCATAATAAGAGGTGCACTGAAGAACTCTACCCTTCAGTGATGGAACCAAACTTTTACAAATGTGGATGCAGTGTAGACTTTTCTGATGCTGACCAGATATGACTGTATTGTCATGTCACCAGAGGAGATGTGTTGATAAAATAAATTAAGGGAAAATACTTTATGAGAAAGTTGTAATTTTTTTATAAGGTATGTATTGTGATGTTGAATGTTTAACTATTTTTATTTTCTTGTCTATGCGGTTGGTTTTTAAGTAGTTGACTGATTATTTTTTGAGTAGCTACATTCCCTTCTTTTTTTCATGAGTTCTAGAGAAAACATAGCAGTTTCTTTCCATAACCTTTGGGCATTTTGTTTATAATTCAGATTGTTGATAGACTTCTTTTCTACAATGAAGTTAGTCCCTCTCCTAAGTCTCTTTAGCCTGGTAAGGATACATATCATTTTCCTATAAAAATCAAAATTTATGTTAGCTGAAATTTATTTAAAATTTATCAAAAGACTGGTAAAGATATTATTTTAATAAAATTGTAGACGCTCTACAGTAGGATAGCTGGTATACCCCAAATCATTGCATTATTATGTAAACCTTCCTTCTGAATATTAGGATGTAAAGAAGAGAATAATCAACAGGGCAGGAACTTACCTGAACTTCCCAACAGCTTCTAACCACTCCTTGCTTCCTGTCTCTCCTCCACTAACTCTCTAAAGGCACAAAATAAGTCCCACAGTTTTGTTCTTTCCCCTTCCCCATTAGAAGGTATCAACCCTGTCTGAGCTACAGTTGTGTCCATGAGAAGGGGCCCCATGGGCATGGCATCTCTCTGCTAGGCTGAGTCTTTATGGGCCAGAGCTTCACTGTGGCTGTAAGATGTTTCCTTTCCCAACTCTGAGTTACATTTAAAAACTGAACCATTTAAAAATTGAACCAAGGGCTCATCTTTGCCCTTGCTCAAGTAATTCTCACTTAATGTAAACTCTTTACTCAAGCTCTAAATGGACTCAAATCTTATTCTACAGTTTGTCTTTAGTTTCTTCAAACATGATCACTTAATCATCTGTCAATTGTCTAATCTACATAACTGTCACACAGTAAGGCTTGATAAGCACTGAGGAAATAATTTTGTATACATTTTATCACTTAATTCCCCTCATAAAATAAGCATGTTAAAAATGCTTTGGGAATTTAGCAGCGTCAGAGTGAGGATCCAATTCGGGTCTGTCTTACTCCAGAGCTCATGCCTCTAAATACTAATTTGTCTCTTTTAGCCCAATCTAAACACTTACAAGCACTGAATCTTGACTTCCATCTGAGAAGATTCCCCCTTTCTCCCACTTTAATTTTTATTGTTTCTCAATTTCCTTCAATAGAGCTGCTTCTTTTAGCCAAAGCTGACAACTCCAGCCTAAAAATGCCCGTGTCTCTGAAATCTGGTAATAAGTATTGTATTGCTCTGTCTGTCTTCTAT
>NW_007731643.1:95045-95661 GCF_000696425.1 Galeopterus variegatus
CCCCTTCTCTCTCCTGGTGCTCCTCACACCTCCCTTTTTCCTGAGTTTCTGTGTCCTGGTCCACCAGTCTCTTTCTCAATCCCTGGCCACCTTTGCAAAGCTCAGAGCCCCTTCTAATTCAGAGAACACTGCACATCACATATCTATTTTTTTGGCCTGTTCCACCCCAGCTCTGCCCAGAACCAGAGTTTTTTCAACCAAAAACCTCTGCCAAGGACCATCCATGGACTTCCCTACATAAAATCAACCTTCTCCATAAGAGTTGATTCATGCTGTACCTCTAACAGGCAGTTGTTCATACATTATGGTCAAGCAGTTATTTGCTGAGTGGAGAAATATGTTTTCTTGTACTTGCCATCAATTTGGGTATGCAATTGAATATAACTTCACTTGTATTGTAAGGGTATACTATCATTCTAACTAGCCGATTCTCCTCTTAAATAAACCACTTTATACTCATTTTGAAACTTTTGTGTCAACTCTCTGAAATAGCTGGCCCAGGGCCAAGCAACAGGAAGTTATTTAGGTATTTACTAAATTAATATTTCTCAGCAAACAGTTACGATCACCTACTATTCTAAAACAGAGGATGTAAACATGTGCAACACACACACAC
>NW_007731643.1:95832-96965 GCF_000696425.1 Galeopterus variegatus
ACAGTTACGATCACCTACTATTCTAAAACAGAGGATGTAAACATGTGCAACACACACACACACATTGCTCTTCTTTGGATAGGAAGCTTCCCCATTCCACAGATCTTCCACCCTGGCAAATCCCAGACCTTAAGATTTATCCTAAGCTTTACCTTATGGACAAGCCTTCTCCTCAGCTTAATTCCATGTCAAGAACTGGACTACCTTCATTTTTCTATATCCACTGCCCAGAACAGCATCTGGCACAGAATTGCCAGTCATCATTTATCTGTGCATTGAATTAAAATGACTGTTTATCCATACGGAGTTCACTGCTTTGAATAAAAGCAGAGTGGTCTTATCCAAAGAAAAAACAGTAGCAGTCAACTGCTTATTTCTTAGGGGAAAATGACAGCATAATCAATCTTTGTACTTGGTCAAAAAAGACATTGAATATTTTGGCCAGTACAAGCCAGTGATTTTGTATTTTAAAAAATACTTTGGTTTGTTCTATCATTATATTATTATGTCTCAAGTTTTTTGTTATTGTTGTTGTTTTGTTTTTTGTTATTCATATATGATTATAAACTCAGTAAATTTGGGCCATTTAGGTCTGAATACTTGTAAGAAAATATGGTTTATCAATAAAATAAATGGTTACCTGTACAGATGATATGGTGCTTTGTACTAGAATACCTGAGAATGAAAGTCTTGACATATAAGAAAAACTATTAGGAGGTTTATATTATAAAGAATCAAACCCATTTCTAGGAAATTTTTAAAACAGCCAGTTATAGAGCCAAAACTGAGGGGGCATTTAATCTTAAGAAAAATGTTGCTACCAATAACAAGAATGATATCTTAGCAACATCTTCAGTTTGTAGTACTTGTGGCTGTTCATCCCTATTCTTCAAATAAATGAAGAATAACCTTTGTAAAATGCATATGATAAAGAAGCAATTTTATAAATAAATGCTGAGAATCTTGAACCTTTAATTATCAAACTTTATGTTATAATGCTTGCTTGGGAATATATAATTTTATTGGGTTAAGATTCATATAGTTCATAGAAGGCATATATTTGAAATTGTGTTTTCAGTAGCCTGAGTTCTCCTATAGCTGCAAGATTCCCTATGCATATTTTGTTGGAAGGA
>NW_007731643.1:97184-98471 GCF_000696425.1 Galeopterus variegatus
TTTCAGTAGCCTGAGTTCTCCTATAGCTGCAAGATTCCCTATGCATATTTTGTTGGAAGGAGGAATAGCAATTTCTAAGTGTCCAAGTATCAGAAATCTTCTAATACAGGTGCACAGGACTCCCCAAAATGTCCACCACAATTCTGGGCTCAGGGCTATGCATGTGGCTCTTTGTGTAGATGTGTAATTTTTTTTCAAGGGCAGGTTTCTCTTAACGGACATGGAATATCTCTTAATGGACATTCCTAGACTAAATATCTAGTTGAAAGATTTTCTTGACATTTTTTTCTCCTTCTTCTTTAGAATATTTTCACTGGCAATTAGCAGGAGTGAATGAATAAGAAGATGAAATTCAGTAAGTCTAATNAGAGGTAATTGAGGATCGGTGATATATTTATTGATTCTGGAGGTCAGTGTGAAATACTAAAAACTCTGGTTTTGCAATGAGTAATCTCAATGTGAAGAGGACACTGCCTAGAGAAATGTTATGAGGGCTGCAGAGACAGAACACAACTCTCCACTTTCTAGTACATAGAGGCACTTGAAACACTTAGAACACATTCAACCCATTTTAAGGAAGGGATAAGAACATTTAGATTTAGATATTTAATTTTGTGCAGGGGTTATCTCCTCTGAAAAAGTCAATCAAGTACTGCAATTATATTTACACCATTAATTTACATCACATTTATGATCCTAAAACCACTGCGATGGGTGAACATCACCAGAGGCAGGCAGAAAAGTCACAAATTTCGTGTCACGGGAATCAAGTTAATGAATCTCTGACAGAGCCGTGGAAACATAACCCGTTATGCCATTCATCAATTGTATNGTTAATGAATCTCTGACAGAGCCGTGGAAACATAACCCGTTATGCCATTCATCAATTGTATGAAATGTGAGAGTTGCTTTTATTCTGTGGAGAAAACTTAGCATGAAGTAAACAAAAGGTGTCCCGGGGAACCTAGTAAATGAATCCCCAGGCTAGTACTACTTGTAACCATTCTTTTATTTTTATTAAACAAGTCTCATGAGTATTAATGAATTTCCCATTGTTTCAGGAAGCAAAATTGGATGATATTTCAGTAGTATATATTCAGATTTTAATAATGCAGGGTAAATGTTGGGATATGGACATATTAGCATATGAAACTCAGGAACTATGAAAATAGTGGAAATGTGCAATGACTGATTTCTACTTTGGAACACAGAGAATATAAGATATTTCCTAACTCTTTTACAGAATTAATAAGCTTTACCAACCTACTTTTATTTCTTTTTTTTTTT
>NW_007731643.1:100492-210650 GCF_000696425.1 Galeopterus variegatus
AGAGAGAGAGAGAGAGAGAGAGACTCCTATTCTAAAAAGCAATAAAAAGCAAGTATCAGAAGTACAGAATACCTTCTTCATAAAGCTGACAATAAATTCTTGAAATTCAAGTACCAGCTTTGTGAGAAAAAGACATTTTTAGAAGTAAAGAGTTTGGAAGCACATTATTAGAGAAAAAATAATTTAGAGAATTTAAAATCTACGAGCAAAAATGAAAAAGTGAATGCTTAGGCATGTTTATATCCTTAATTGGTTATGCTTCCCTTAGACTACACTTTTGTAGCCTGCCTTTGTTATGTCTATGCGATGTCAATGTATCCAGGATGAAGCCGTATCATTCATCAAACCATAAAAATAGAGAATTGTTCAAAATCGCTGCTATTTATTACAGTACTGTGCAGCAAGAAGTAGCAGCCAAGTTCATGTTGGGAAATACTTATAAACAGAGTAAATGTTCCATTACCAAGAATTCACATTTATTAGTTAGTAACAAAAAAAAAGAAATTAAGCACCCCTAGAAGATAATGTGTTTGCATATAATAGAAGTAATATGAATTTTGAAACAAATGAACAATAGTAACTGCTGTCTGTTGTTCTTCAAGAGACCGTCAGCATAAAGTCAGAAAGGAACACACTATCCTTTTACCATTTGTAAAATGGCAGCCCCTTTTTCAGATTTATTGCATATGATAAATATAATATAAATCTCTTTCAAGAGTCACCACGCCCTTGGGCCCCTCTGTCCTCGAGATGATGGAGTGAGTGGTGCTTCTGTAAAGTCGGATTTTACCGTCTAAGGCACATCAGCCTGCCCCAGACTTTAATGGAGGCAGCAAAGGGCTTCCTACGGGGACAGGCATCCTAACGTGCTCCCGAAAAGGTGTGACCTTGAAAGAAAACTAAAAAATTGGGAGAATAGCTGTACCTGCTGCACTTGATTTTTGGCTCACATCAGACAAGAAAAGGCCTTATGGACATAGCCTTCAAATGGTCATGTGTTTTAGTCTATTTTGTGTTGCTATGACAGAAATACCCGAGACTGGGTAATTTATAAGGAAAAGAGGTTTATTTGGTTTATGATTCTGGGACAGCTGCATCTGTCATGGGCCTCAGGCTCCTTCTACTCATGGCAGAAAGCGGCTGGCAGCTGGTGCGTACAAGCAGATCACATGGCGAGAGGAAGCAAGAGAGACAAAGAGGAGGTGCCAGGGTCCTATAAACAACCAGCTCCTGTGGGAACTAATAGAGTGAGGACTCACTCACTACCCCTCCTCCCCCAGGGAGAGGATTAATCCATTCGTGAGGGATCCGCCCCCATGATTCACTCANTTGGTTATGCTTCCCTTAGACTACACTTTTGTAGCCTGCCTTTGTTATGTCTATGCGATGTGAATGTATCCAGGATGAAGCCATATCATTCATCAAACCATAAAAATAGAGAATTGTTCAAAATCGGTGCTATTTATTACAGTACTGTGCAGCAAGAAGTAGCAGCCAAGTTCATGTTGGGAAATACTTATAAACAGAGTAAATGTTCCTTTACCAAGAATTCACATTTATTAGTTAGTAACAAAAAAAGAAATTAAGCACCCCTAGAAGATAATGTGTTTGCATATAACAGAAGTAATATGAATTTTGAAACAAATGAACAATAGTAACTGCTGTCTGTTGTTCTTCAAGAGACCGTCAGCATAAAATCAGAAAGGAACACACCATCCTTTTGCCATTTGTAAAATGGCAGCCCCTTTTTCAGATTTATTGCATATGATAAATATAATATAAATCTCTTTCAAGAGTCACCACGCCCTTGGGCCCCTCTCTCCTCGAGATGATGGAGTGAGTGGTGCTTCTGTAAAGTCGGATTTAACTGTCTAAGACACATCAGCCTGCCCCAGACTTTAATGGAGGCAGCAAAGGGCTTCCTACAGGGACAGGCATCCTAATGTGCTCCCGAAAATGTGTGACCTTGAAAGAAAACTAAAAAATGGGTAGAATAGCTGTACCTACTGCACTTGATTTTTGGCTCACATCAGACAAGAAAAGGCCTTATGGACATAGCCTTCAAATGGTCAAGTGTTTTAGTCTATTTTGTGTTGCTATAACAGAAATACCCGAGACTGGGTAATTTATAAGGAAAAGAGGTTTATTTGGTTTACGATTCTGGGACAGCTACATCTGGCATGGGCCTCAGGCTGCTTCTACTCATGGCAGAAAGCGGCTGGCAGCCGGCGGGTACAAGCAGATCACATGGCGAGAGGAAGCAAGAGAGACAGAGAGGAGTTGCCAGGGTCCTATAAACAACCAGCTCCTGTGGGAACTAATAGAGCGAGAACTCACTCACTACTCCTCCTCCCCCAGGGAGAGGATTAATCCATTCGTGAGGGATCCGCCCCCATGATTCACTCAGCAATGTATCCAGGATGAAGCCGTATCATTCATCAAACCATAAAAATAGAGAATTGTTCAAAATCGCTGCTATTTATTACAGTACTGTGCAGCAAGAAGTAGCAGCCAAGTTCATGTTGGGAAATACTTATAAACAGAGTAAATGTTCCATTACCAAGAATTCACATTTATTAGTTAGTAACAAAAAAAAAGAAATTAAGCACCCCTAGAAGATAATGTGTTTGCATATAATAGAAGTAATATGAATTTTGAAACAAATGAACAATAGTAACTGCTGTCTGTTGTTCTTCAAGAGACCGTCAGCATAAAGTCAGAAAGGAACACACTATCCTTTTACCATTTGTAAAATGGCAGCCCCTTTTTCAGATTTATTGCATATGATAAATATAATATAAATCTCTTTCAAGAGTCACCACGCCCTTGGGCCCCTCTGTCCTCGAGATGATGGAGTGAGTGGTGCTTCTGTAAAGTCGGATTTTACCGTCTAAGGCACATCAGCCTGCCCCAGACTTTAATGGAGGCAGCAAAGGGCTTCCTACGGGGACAGGCATCCTAACGTGCTCCCGAAAAGGTGTGACCTTGAAAGAAAACTAAAAAATTGGGAGAATAGCTGTACCTGCTGCACTTGATTTTTGGCTCACATCAGACAAGAAAAGGCCTTATGGACATAGCCTTCAAATGGTCATGTGTTTTAGTCTATTTTGTGTTGCTATGACAGAAATACCCGAGACTGGGTAATTTATAAGGAAAAGAGGTTTATTTGGTTTATGATTCTGGGACAGCTGCATCTGTCATGGGCCTCAGGCTCCTTCTACTCATGGCAGAAAGCGGCTGGCAGCTGGTGCGTACAAGCAGATCACATGGCGAGAGGAAGCAAGAGAGACAAAGAGGAGGTGCCAGGGTCCTATAAACAACCAGCTCCTGTGGGAACTAATAGAGTGAGGACTCACTCACTACCCCTCCTCCCCCAGGGAGAGGATTAATCCATTCGTGAGGGATCCGCCCCCATGATTCACTCAGTTTCCAACACTGCCACATTGGGGATCAAATTTCCACATGAGCTTTGGAGGGGACAACACATCCAAACTCCATCATCATGGTACTGTGCTGGAATGCCCATCTCACAGACCTGGCACTACTGCAGAACTTCTGTGTCAGGCGACACTCCAGCAGGGAACAGGCAGTGTGCACAGTGTAACCAGCCGGATGCTTATGAAGGCCATCTCACAAAGGTGTGGGTAGAGCTGAGAGAACAAGCAATGGTGAAACGCCCTGGTCCAGCAGCAGTGGGGAGCCAGCAGTGTTCTCAAGCCTGGAAGCTCCAGGGGAGGAAGCATTGTACCGAGAACCCAGAGAAAGCTGGCCTGACGAAGAGAGCATCTGGGTATGAGGTGTCCGGCCAGATTGTGGTCACCGCCAGACCCTGCTGAGCAAGGGTAGGGAGGGCAGGAAAAGGTGGCCTGCACACTTTTCTTTCACTCTCCAGACTCCTGCTGGTGCCTCCCATTCGCTAAATCCAAATACAGCACTCTCCTCCAGTGCCTTTCAACCATCTTTCTAAAAAATCTAAAAATCCCGATATCTGCCCATACTCTACATGAATGAGTTTGAGTCTACCATTTTTGTTTTTGTTTTTGTTTTAGGAGGATGCTTTTTTAAAATTTTATTTTTATTTTTACTTTTTATTATACATACATATGGGGTAAAACATTGATTTTCAATAATTGTGTAGAATGTGTGGTGGTTAGATCAGTATAATTAGCTTATTCATCATTACAATATGCAATCATTCTTTCTGTCCATTGACCAATTCCTCATTAACCTCGCTAACCCCTCCCCTCCCCTTTCCACCTCTAGTTTTCTAAAAGTTCAACATTTTTCTATGAATATTGTTTCTTTCTTTCTCTCTGTCTTTCTTTATTGTTCCTTTGTTTATTTATGGATTCAGTTCCTGGTTATGAGTGAGAACATGTGGTATTTCTCTTTCTGTAGCTGGGTTGTTTCATTTAGAATAATTTTCTCCAGACTCATCCACATTGTTACAAACAAGAGAATTTCATTCTTTTTTATGGCTGAGCAGTATTTCATTGTGTATATATACCACAGCTTCCTAATCCAGTCATCCATTGATGGACATTTAGGTTGGTTCCATCACCTAGCTATTGTAAATAGAGCTTCAAGAAACATGTCAGTGAAGGTATCCCTTTGACCTGATGTTTTCTAATCCTCTGGATATATCCCCAGTAGTGGGATTGCTGGATCATATGGAAGTTCTATGTGTAGTTGTTTAAGGAACCACCATACTGTTCTCTGTAATGGGTGTGCTAATTTACAGTCTCACCAACAGTGCAGGAGGGTTCCTCTTTCTCCACATTCTTGCCAGTATTTGTTATTCTCTGTCTTTTTTATAATAGCCAGTCTGATTGAGGTGAGGTGATATCTCTAAGTGGTTTTGATTTGCATTTCCCTGATGATTAGTGATGTTGAGCATTTTTTCACATACCTGTTGGCCATTTGTATGCCTTTCTTTGAGAAATGTCTTTGAAAAATGTCTATTCAGCTCCTTTACCCAATTTTTAATTGGATTATTTGGTTTTTTGCTGTAAAGTTGTCTGAGCTCATTGTATATTCTGTATATTAATCCCTTGTTGGACACATAGTTTGCAAATATTTTCTCCCATTCTGTAGGATGTCTTTTCACTCTATTGTTTCCTTTGCTGTGCAGAAGCTTTTTAGTTTTATATAATCTCATTATTTTTTTCTTTTGTTGCCCATGCTTTCGGGGTGTTATTCATCAAATGATTGCCCAGTCCTAATTCCTGGAGCATTTCTCCTATGTTTTCTTCTAGGAGTTTTGAAGGGTCAGGGAAGGTATCTCAACATAATAAAAGCCATACATGATAAACCCACAGTCAATATCATCCTGAATGGGGAAAAGCCAAAAGCTTTCCTGTTAAGATCAGGAAGAAGGCAAGGATGCCCACTCTTTCCACTCTTTTTTAACATAGTGTTAGAAGTACTTGCCAGAGCAATTAGACAAGAGAAAGAAATACAGGGCATCCAAGTAGGTGACGAGGAAATCAAACTGTCCCTGTTCACAGTTGACATGATTCTATACAGGGAAAACCCAAGAAACTCTACCAAAAAAACTCTTAGAGCTGATAAATGAATTCAGTAAGGTTTCAGGATACAAAATCAACATAAAAAAATTGGCAGCAATAGTCCAACAACAAACTAGAAGAAAAAGAGATCAAGAAAGCAAGCCCATTTACAATAGCCACCAAAAAATAAAATACCTGCAACTAAATCTAACCAAAAAGGTGAAAGATCTGTACAATGAGAACTGCAAATCACTACTTAAATAAATTAAAGAAGACACTACGAAATGGAAAGACATTCCTTGTTCATGGATTGGAAGAATCAATGTAGCAACAATGTTCATACTACTCAAAGCCATCTACAGATTTAGTGCGATCCCCATCAAAATACCAATGACATTCTTCATAGAAATAGAAAAAGCAATCCTAACATTCATGTGGAACAACAAAAGACCCTGAATAGCCAAAGCAATCCTGAGCAAAAATAGTAAAGCTGGAAGCATTACACTTTCTGACTTCAAACTATATTACAAATCTATAGTACAAAAAACAGCATCATACTGGCATAAAAATAGACACATTGACTAATGGAACCCAATAGAGAACTCAGAAATCAACCCATGGTTTACAGTCAACCAATCTTCATCAATGGCTCCAAGAGCATACATTGTGGAAAAGACTTCTTCCTCAATGAATGGTGCTGGGAAAACTGGATATCCATTTGTAGAAAACATGAAACTTGATCCATACCTCTCACCATGTACCAAAATAAACTCAAAATGGATTAGAGACTTAAATATGAGTTTGTGTCTACCTTTTAACTATACCTGTTACAATCCACCCCTTTCATTCACTATCCTACAACTACCTATGACTTTCTTGCTGTTTTTGGAAAAGGCCAAACCTTGTTCTGTCCAGGGGCCTTTGCTGCATATGCTGTTTTCTGTGCCTGAAGCAGAACTCCCCGAGAACTCAACTTCAGTGGCTCCTTCTCTTCTACATGTCACATTGGAGAAGCCATCTCCAAACATCCCACCTAAATAGACCTGCCCTACTTATGTGCTACCACCCGACCTGAGTTATTTTCTTCTTGCTCTGAAATTACTTCATTTATCTGTTTACTTCTTTATTGTCTTTCTTCCTTCATTAGAATACTAGCTCCCTGGGAGCAGAGACTTTGCTATCTTGTGTACTGATATTTATCCAGTATGTGATGATCAAATCAGTATTATAAGCATGTTCATCATTACAAATTGTAATTACTTTTTGTGTACCTTACCCTATTATTATTGTGGTCTCTGTCTCTCTCTCTTTTTTCTTAGCTCCCACCTATGAGTGAGGACATGCAGTATTTCTCTTTCTGGGCCTGGCTTATTTCACTTAACATAATTTTCTCTAAGCTCACACATGCTGATGGAAATGGCAGAATTTCATTCTTTTTTATGGCTGAGAAATATTTTGTTGTGTAAATACACACCACATATTCTTTATCCAGTCATCCATTCATGGACATTTAGGTGACTCCATATCTTGGCTATTGTAACTGAGCTGTGACAAACATGAGACTGCAGGTGTCCTTTTGGCATGATGCTTTCCATTCCTTCGGGTACATGCCCAGCAATGGCGTTGCTGGATTGTATGGATCTACTTTAAAGCATAGTCTAGTTTCAGCTTCAGCCAAACACCACATAATCCATAAGTGTACAGAGAGGGGAGACTTTTCATGCTTCTCATCACTACCACCATTCAATCATTATCAAAGTCGTCTTTATCCAGAAGGAATAATGAAATAAATGGGACAAAAGTCTTCCCTCCCTGCAGGTGCGGAATGTGTGCTTTTTGCTGTTGATATAGCAGCCTATTTTTTTATTATTGATAAAATTTTGAACAGATTACAACAGCAGTATTTTCTTAGTATGGAAATAGTTTAAAATAGTGAAACAAATTAGAGTGAAGAAAATGAATAGTCTCCATATTTGCCACATGAACAATTACCAAAAATTTTATGGTATTCCTTCCAGTCTTTCTTTTTTAAAAAATAATTACATAATTGAGATCATAAAATAGATACAATTTTTCTATCTGGCTTTTAAATTTAACATTATAATATCAATATTTCCTTTGTGGTAACTATCGCACCATATGGAAATATCCTAACTTATTTGACTATTTTCCTATTATTCCTCATTTAATTGTGATAATATCTTTATGAATAAATTTAATTTCTTATTTATCCTCATCATATTTGAAAGATAACATCTGCTAAATTGTATTGGAGATTGTTAAGGTAGCTCATGCTCATTATATCGTAACTAAATAATATGTAAAAATGAAAAAATCACCAATATACTTGCCATCTCACTGATGGGAACTGCTGTCCATGTTATGCCTCAACCTTGTGGAGTTTATATTTAAGTGCTCTTTATATTTTTACAAATATGGCACATCATATTTTGCAAATTTTTAATTGTTTACTATGTATTTATAATTTAAAAATTTAACTGTTCATGTACATTGTCAATTTTTATATCGTAATGCTTAATGTTATTATTATAGACTTGAAATAACTTTTGGTATGTCAAGGATTAAACCTTTCTTATATATTTTTGAGTATAAAAAAGAGTGCATTGCACACAGGTACTTTTTTAAATTTAACTTTGCTATTTTTATATCACAAAACTTTAAAAATTGTATATAGTCAAATTAATATTCTTATTTACAGATTCATTTTGGTAGTATGCTGAGAAAACCCTTCCTTGAATTAAGAGTATATTAATATTCACCTATATTTTTAAGTTTTTATGTTTTTTTTTTTTTTTACATTTAAGTACTTAATTCTTGTGGTCGACCATTTATTCACATTTAACACAGGTGCTTTTGCATTTATTTGTTTTAATCTTGAGCGTATAGACTCACCTGATGGATAGTAATTTGAGTATTTTCCATTCAATATTTAACATTTTCTAAATATCTAGGAGTATATTTCTGATGGCAAAGCTATGGTTCATAGATAATAAAGTGCCAAATAATGGACCTCTAATATGATATCTGTGCTTCATGAAATCCCACCTGTATTTTTATTCACGTATACAGTATATTCATTACAGATATACTAATTAAAACATAGATCATCGTGCTTTTAAAAACTTATCTCCAGAATTCTGAGACAGTATATTTGGCTGTTTCTTTTCAGACTTCTTTCATTGTTATTACACGTGAGTTTCATTTAGTCCCCAAACCTCCTCCCTGCCTTAGTCTGTCAGGAGGGTTCACAATGAGAATCCCCAAAATAAGGATCTGTCTTGAACCACTACACACTAAGTTGGCTGTAAAGTCTTCTGAGTCTTCTTCAGGATCAAAAGGTTGTACTGACTGCAAGATTACAAGGAAAGGGCTGGCCCAGTGGCGCACTGGATAGTGCACCGCCTGGGAAGCGCGGCGGCGCTCCCGTCCGAGGGTTCGGATCCCACATACAGACCGGCTCCCGCTCACTGGCTGAGTGAGGCGCGGGTGCAACACCGAGGCTTGCAATCCTGTTGCCGGTCCCCGGTCCGGTACGGGGGCAACACTGAGGGTTGCGATCCGTTGCCGGACACGGAAAAAAGACAAAAAAAAAAAAAAAAAGATTACAAGGAAGCAGGGAAGCTGTGCTGACGACTGCAGAAATTATTTCATAGAGGAAAAAACTCATCACTTTTCACAAGCTGACTCTTTTGTGCGGACCTATATTGTAAGCTTGCATTGTTCTCACATCCAAGTGATGAATGTATGTTGATGCCTTTCTCTCCTTTAAAGAATACATTTCCATCTGAGCTCTGTTTGTCACAAATGTTTAGACAAACAGCTGTCTATCTGCAGAGGTTCTGCATGCTTGAACGTTGAAGAATGCATTCCATTAAACGTTCTTTATAGGCCAAAGTCTGTTCCTTTGTTCCTGACTTCTGTTCCAAGTCTTCTTAACTTTAAAGAATTATTACTTCTGTATATGACTAATGGGAACACAGCAATTCAAACATGGTTTGGAAATCATAACCTAAAGCTAGGGAACATTGTCATTTTAACACCCTAAAATTTGAAATACTTCATCACTAGTTGTCATTGCAAAGACAGTACGTCTGAAATGCATAATTCTTCATTGGGGGTGGGAGAAAGGCACAGATGTTCTGAAACAAAGGGGGAGGGAAAATACAAGTGTATTAATGCTTTAATATTTTTGTGTGACAGTGCATACTTTCAAAGAATGTAGAAAATCAGCAAGCAGGAATCCGGAAGAGACAGGAGCAGTGGTCTGCACTGCTGCAGGGCCGGGCCACCCAACCATGTCCTCCCACTCACTACCCACCCAGGCCCTCGGGGCTACCCAACAAGCCTCTTCTTTCCCTGCTCATCTCACGCTTGCATTCTTGATAGTAGTTATTTCATGTTTTCTATAGTTCTCTAGTCTCCTCAGCTCGATCACGCTGCGAGATTTTGACTAACTCTACAAGTTGAGGGACCACAGTCCCCACAAGACCAATCTCACTTCTGACACCAGATGTGTCAGACTAATACCTATAAGACCCAAAGAATCCACCTAAATGACATTGCTGGTCTTTCTGGCATTGTCAGCCCCTATTCTGAAATATATTGTTAGACTATTCAGTGTGACATGAGGCCCCAAGGCAAACAGAGACACTTCTGCCAGTCATGAGAATCCAATGGTTTAGAGAGTACCTCCCAGAGCTGACAGCAGAGGCCAGACCTCTTCTGGGGCAAGGTTAACTTCTACACTACACAGATTCCATCTCTGACCTTGCTTTCATTAGCTTTCCTCATTTTCTATTTCACAGAGAGGATAGAAGCAATGAAACAGAAGGGTCTCCAAACCTCACCCAATCGAACAGACCCTGTTACCTGAGCTTATGCATTGATTTTTACTCCCTGACACTTTTCCTGGAACCTCATTCTTATCAGAAATCCCTTCTCTTTCCCCCATGCTCAGCCTTTCTCTTTGTATTAACACTTTTTCACTGACATTTAAATACGCTCTCGTCTTCCAACATAAAAACAAAACATCTCAAATCCGCATTCCCATCTTCAGCTAGCACTTTCACTTGCTGCTCTTCTCCACTGATACTGCTTTCCCAAAGGTCACCAATGCCTGACCTCCTTATTGTAAATCTCAGTTTTATCAACACAAGTCTCTTAACAACATCTGGAAGTGTTTTCACATTCTAAAAACACTGCCTTAACTTGTTCCCTAAGAAATGCCTTCTCCTCATTTTCCTGTCTCTCTCTCTTCAAATTTGTGACACCTCCTTTCTTTTAACATCCCTCAGATGTAAAGTTGCAACTGCTCTTGTTCCCATGCTGACCACACTATGCTATCTGCGCTGGGCAACCTCTTCTGTTTGCAGGGCTTCCATTGCCATCTAAACCTCCAGCCTCAAATACCTCCCAAGCTCTAGATGTGCTCAGATTCTTCTTGGACCTTTCTTCTTGGATAACATATAAGCCCTTCAAACTTAATATCCGCAGTTTATCATCTCCATTCCCTCCTCTGACCTTCACACTAAATCTGTGACTCTTTTGATGCACCCTGCCTTAGATATCGATACCCCTGAGTTTCATTGTCCACGATAGAAATCTGAAAATCCTGTTTAATTATCCCCTCTCTTCACACAACGTGACTCACCTCACCCTTTTGATTCTATGTCTTTGAAATAACTTGTGAACTCTCCTCCTTCCCCTTGTGTCCCCCACAGATTTATGTGCTATAAACTTGATCCCCTTTGTAACAGTGTTAAGAAGGTGGGAAATATGATTGTGGTAAGTGAAAGGTGGGGCCGTTAAGACGTAATTGGATCATGATGACTATGCCATCGTTAGTGGATTAATCCATTCAGGGTTTAATGGGTTGTCACAGAAGAGACTCTGGTGGCTTTACAAGGAGAGCCTGTGAGTATGTAGACAGTTCTCAGTCTTACCGTCCTTGCCTTGTGATGCCCTGGTGGCCACCGGACCCTGTAGGGAGTTCCCACTCAGAAGAAGGCCCTCACCAAATGTGCCCCTGGACTGTGGACTTCCCAGCCTCTGCAATTGTAAGAAATAAAGTTAACTTCCTTATGCATTACCCAGGACAGGCTGATACGCTCGCCATCCCAGTTCAGCTCTACAGTTTACATCTGGGTAGCACAGCGATGACTCTCCCTTGTGCTGCCCACCTCCCATCTTACCAGGAACTGACTTCTTCAGTTCTTGCTGCCCAGTCAGCCCTAGTTACCTTTCTATAATTCAAAACTGTCACGTCATCTTGCTGCTTTATTTCTTTAATGATTGCAGCCACATTTATCTTAGGATAAAGTCCAAGCTCTATTGTGTGGCCTAATAGACAATTGTGTTTCCTTCTAACCCCTTCTCAGTGTTTTCTATTCCACCTTGAGCCTCCTGCTGTTTTTACCCTCCCCCTTGCCAGCTTTTCAACATCTCATGCTTTCTCTTCAGGTCTTTATGCGTGCCCGACTAATACCCAGTCAACCTTCACATCTAAACTTGGACATAATTCTTTTGGGAAGCAGTCTCCACTTTCCTGAGACTGGATTAAGCTATGTACCCACAAATCTCTGTCTCATTCTTTTAGCTTTATTCACTATATTGTAACCGACTGTTACATTTTCTGTCTTACCTACAAGATTGGATGCTTTGAGATATCAGAGACAATGTCACTTTGATCACTTCTGTATCTCCATTAATCTACATAGAGCTTGACACATAGTAGGTATTTGAGGAGGTGAGCAGCCAGAAACATGGGGCTGGATATGAAACCTGAGGCTTAGCCGTTAAAGAACTTGCATCCCAGGCAACTGGTTTTGACAAGGGGAGCTTTAAAGAAGGAAAGTAGCAATGAGATCTTACATGTTCAAAATGGCCAGAATATCAGGTCCAAAGGGCACTTATCCATTTTTGTAGTTTGTTGTCTACCACTTTGCTGGCTTACAGATTAAAAAGTCCATGTATTCCCTTTAGTTACAGAGATTCCAGGTACAGCCACTGCACAAATGCTTTCCTTGGACAGGATTTACCTAGTTATAGCTTATATAATTCTTTGCTTTAACAAGGGGGCTTTGCATTATATTGAAGTTCTCAAAGCACTTGGGCATGAAAGTTTTATTTTATCACTGCAATAGCTCTGTGAATGCCCATTTGGCAGATAAAATAAGTGAGGCTCAGAAAGTTTAGAAACATTTTGGCCCATAGGCAAATGCTAACAGAAGTGAATCTTGCTAGGGCACAGACATTATTAGCGTGGATGATATAAAAGTGCCATTTTGGTATGCAAAAATATGGTTGAATATTGGCAATTCCATACTCTTCATCCTAATACATCCTGAAATAATTAAGTGACAACACTAGACCATGTACACATAATCAATTGTCAAAATGAGTGACAAATATTATAAATGCTATGGACAGACAATAATTGCACCTACTCAACATGGGCATAGCAAAGACTGAGTTATCAATCTTTCCTTCATGACTGTCTCCTTCACTTAACTTCTCCTTCATGGCTGTGCCAACATTTCTCTTGTGTCCCGAGATAGGCGTATGTTTCCACTTGAAGATCCTGCCATAACCCCAAGGACTGTATATAGTACATTGAAATCAACATCTCCCTTCACCATGTCTTTCTTTTCATTGTTTTCCACATTAGAAACTCTAGATTTCTCTGGCCACATTTTCCTCTTTCTTTTCCTATGCAAAGTTTGAGACCAAGTTCAACTGAAGCTCCTTTGAAATAACACATAATTTTTTTCTTTTCAAATGTCTACAGCTCTCATAATGCAAGCATACCTTTCTTCAGATAGCAGTAAAATGAGTAGTTTAAAAAAAAATAACTTCTTCATTGTAGTAAAAATACATGGAAGAATATACACAGCTCACAAAATTTTTGCAAAATTAGCATGTTCATCATTACGAAATATAATCATTCTGTGTCCATTAACCAATTTCTCGCTAACTCCCCTTCTTCTCCCCCTTTGCCACCTCCAGTAACCACAATTCTGTTCACTAATTCTGAAAGTTCAATGCATTATTGTGATTGTTTCTTTCTTTCTTACTTTCAAGATATTCTCCTATGATGTTTTCTAAAAGTTGCTCAATTATTAAATTTCATAATTAAGTCTGACTATCTAGAGTTAATTTTGTGTATGATGTGACACAAGGGTCGAGATTCATTTTTGCCATAGGAATATGCAATTAACCTAGTAGTATTTATTGAGAAGACTATCAAAGCTTTGCCCACTATCCTGCAGTGTTAATTTTGTCATAAAATAAATGTTCATATAAATGTTCAAGTAAATGTTGTATATATTTCTGTACTCTTTATTCTGTTTCATTGGTTTGTTTGTATATCCTTACGCTAGCACCATATTCTCTTAATTGTTGTTTATTTATATCTGGCATTGAAATCTGTGAAGTTTCTTTCATAATTGCCTTAGCTATTCTTGGCCATAAACATATCCATATAAATGTTAGGATCAGCTTTAGCAGTTTAAAAAAAAAAAAAAAAAAGCTAAATACTCTTGTTAAGATTTTTATTGGTATTGAATTAAACCAAGAGAATATGGAGACAATAAACATCTTTATAATATTGATTCTTTCAAACCATGTACAATTATTTGACTCAGTGTTCTATGGGATTTTTGTACCACAGTCTTGCCTATATTTTGGTAGATTTATACTTAGACATTTTGTATTCTTGGTAATATAGTAAATAGTATAATATTTTTGAAGTTTCATCTGGTTTACTACTGGTATAGAGAAATACAACTGATTTTTGTACATTAGCTCTGTATCCAGTAACTTTACTTGATTCACTTAATAAGACATATAGGCTGTAGATTTTTTAAAGTTTTCTATATACACAATAATGCTATCTGAAAATATTCATATTTGTATTTCATTTTTCCAAACTTGTGCATTTAGCTTGCCAGTTGCACTGGACAGAACTTCCAACATAATATTGCATGGATGTGGTGATTCTGGGCATTTTTGTTTCCTTCCCAATTTAATTTGGGGAAACTTGTTAATATTCTAACATTATGTATAATATGTGTTTTTAAAATATCATTTACCAAATTAAGGCAGTTTTCTTCCTTTCCCAGTTTACGTAAACTTTTTTTTGTTGTGGTGACTTTAATTAAATTGTGAATGTGTGATGAATGTTTTCCATTAATGTTCCATTCTCCATCTTTCTCTGATTCTGTCTCTCTGTCTCTCCCTTTTCCCCTCTTCCTCTCACTTATCCTCTACTCACTCCTCCCTATGCCCTTGGTAGGTATTGAGAAGATGCTATAATTTATCTCCTCTAATTTATTAATGTGGCAGATTACATGGATGGTTTTTAAGAGTTAAATTAACCTTATAGTCTTTGAACATACCTATCTTTGTGGTGATATATGGTTATAGGACAGTGAATTACATTTTTAATATTTCGATGATTTGTTTCTAATATTTTGTTTGTAATATTTGTTTAAGGTTTTTTCATCCATGTTAATGAGATTGAAGTCTAAGTTTCCTATTTTGTAATGTTTTGGAGGGGCTGAAAGCACCTCATAAGATGAGTTTGGAAAGACTATCCTTTTGTTTTCAAAACGTATAAGATTCATTATATTTCTTTCTTAAATATGGAGAGGAATTCACTAGTAAAGACATTTGAGCTCAAATTGGTTATCTATAGGGATATTTTTAATTAAAATTTAATGTTTTAAATAAGTATGAGCTATCTTTATTTTCTTTTTCTTCTCTTGTCAATTTTGGAAGGCCCTGATTTTCTAGGGATATATCTATTTCATGTAAATAATCAAACTTACTGGCATAGAGCTGTTGATAATATTTTTCTATTATAATTTTAATGCCTGCAGGATTTGTAGTGATAGCCCCATTTTCATTCTGATATTAGTAATTTGTTCCTTGTCTTTTTTTGTTGAATTGTCTGAACGTTATTTTATGGTTAATCTAATCAACTTATTAGATTTTAAAGAACTGAGTGCGGTTCTGTTAAGTGTCTTCCTTTGTATATTGTTTTGGAATTTTGCAATCTGTGCTTTTACATTATTTTTTCTCCACGTTATTTAGATTCAATTTATTATTCATTGTCATCACTAACCATCAGGGAAATGCAAACCAAAACCACATTGAGATATCACCTCACCCCAGCTAGACTGGCTATTATAAAAAAAGACTGAGAATAACAAATGCTGCAAGGATGTAGAGAAAAGAGAACTCTTCTACACTGTTAGTGGGACTGTAAATTAGTACAGCCATTATGGAAAACAGTTATGGAAGTTTTTCAAACAACTACAGACAGAATTACCATAGGATCCCACAATCCCTCTTCTGAGTATATACCCAAACAATTGGGAATTATCATGTCAAAGGGATATCTGCACTCCGATGTTCATTACTGCTCTATTTACAATAGCCAAGGTATGGAACCAAGCTAAATGCTCATCAATGGAAGACTGGATAAGGAAAATGGAGTGTATATACACAATGGAATACTATTCAGCCATAAAAGAAAATGAAATCCTGCCATTTACAGCAACATGGATGAGCTTGGAGAAAATTATGTTAAGTAAAATAAGCCAGACACAGAAAGAGAAATACCACATGTCCTCACTCATAAGTGGGAGCAAAGAAACAAAGAAAGAAAGACCATAATAAAACATTGAACTTTCAGAAGGAGAGAATACATCTATAGTTACTGTAGGCGGGAAAGGGGGAGAACGGAGAGGATAGGGAGTGAGACGGTGAGGGACATAAAAAGTAATTACCATTTGTAATGATGAACATGCAAATAATATTGGTTTGATCATCACATACTGTACACAAATACTGATAGTGAATTATGTACCCCTTAAATATGTATAAATATATATAAAAAATACATTGACGCAATTTATCCCCTCCTGGCATCTGTGAGTTTTTGTTTTTTTCTGATAATTTATTTTAATTTTTTATATGTATATTAAACCATATGAGACATTATTTTTTCACAGCTAAATATTTTCACATTCTAAATATTCATTTAGATGTACTACAAGTTTTTGTTGTTTCTTCTTGCATTTCTATCTTTCTATCTGATATTATTTTTCTTCTGCGTGAAGAATTTTTGTTGTCGTTCAGGTCTGTTTCAAAAATCTTTGTTTTTCTTTTTCTGATAATGATTTTTCTTTCACCTTGATTTTTTCAGGATGTTTTACCTAGCTATGGAATTCTAGGTTATATTCTTTAGAATTCTGAAGAATGTAATTCTATCTTGCTCTAGATTTATTTTTTGAATTGGAATGTTAGCTATTATCCTTAATGTTGCTTCTTTGAAGGTGATCTGTGTCTTTCCTTATCTGGCTGCTTTTAATATGCATTCAGGTTTCAACTGCTTTAGTATGATTTGCATTTTTTGCAATCTTGTTTAAGATTTGTAGTGCTTCTAAAATCTATTTTTAAATTATTTAATTGGTTTTAATTTTTTTTTTTCCAAATTATACCTTAAATGTTGCTTTGTTGCATTAGTCTCTTCTTTTTTCCAGGACTCCACTTACATGTATTTTTTTTTCTATGAGCTTATTACTTTCATTTCAATATTTCCATTGGTTTTCCTCTCTGCGTTTCACTATGACATTCTCTACTAATCTGTATGTCAGTTAATTAATTTTAATCAGTAGTGTTGTGTATGCTGTTGAACTCATTTCTTAAGTTATTAATTTCATTTTTTAATTTTTCTAAAGATTATATTTGATTATGTTTCATTTTACTTTAAAATTTTCTACATAGTTGTATTTTTTTATTGTATTAATCACAGTATTTTGTTATGTGGCTGATAACACTAATATCAAGATCATCTATGCATCTATTCCTGCTGTCTGCTTTTTATCTCTTTCTTTTGGTCTTATCTCCAGCGATTTTTGATAAAACTTTGTAGGGTAACTTCACATTAAATATGGTAGAGACTGGAATAATGTTTTCTTCCCCCAGAGAAGATTTATTTTTGCTTCTCAAGTGTGTTAGAGTGGAAATACTTTAATCCAGTTTGGAATTGAGCTGATGAGAGAGTAAATTTTAGCCTTTGTGTGTGCTGTTTCATTTTAAAGCCAGCCTTACACCTAGAATGTGGCCCTTCAGTGATTTCAAGGAAAAGTCTGGGTCGTTTTTCAGCACCTTTCCCTTTGGCAGCTCCTGCACTCCAAATGTTGTCTCTCCGGCACTGTGAGACTGACACAAGCTCTGATCATTTTCTCAACACTTGGCCACCACTTATAAATAGGTAAATACTTTGAAATCAAAAGCGGTATGGAGTGTTGCACTCTTGTCTTTGTGCAATCCTGATTTCTCAGTCTTGATTACAAGGGTAGATCTGAATATATTTTTTTCCACCCATGAGATTACCTGAAGTTTTGCTCCGCTTCTCAGCATTTTAGCCACTGCTCCAACTTGGGTACTTGGTCTCCTGGCTCATCTCACCTAGGAAGCTAATGCCTTCATAGGAAAAGTAGAGCAGAATGCTGATTCACTTTAATACAATTCCCTTTCCAGGATCATGGCCCCTCAAGCCTCAGCTGCCTGGGTGGCTCTCTGACTCTATATTTTAATCCAGATTTTCTAGTTATTCTTGCAGGAGAGTTGATCTGATCCAAGCCAGGATCCAGTATATCTTTGCCATATATAGATTCTGAATCTTAGAGTCACAAGGGAGCTTAGAGATGATTGACTTACATGCCCTTCATGAACTTCTAAACCTTCCCTCCCCGATATCATTCAGCCCTGACATAAACAGTTTCATGGTAGAAAACATACCTAGATTCAAATCCTGGCTTTGCCATTAACTAGCAACGTTGACTTTGACATATTACCTAATTAAGAGTCAGTTTCCTCATTTGTAAATTAGAGATGATAACATAAAGAACGTATAAACTAGTACTGCTTTAAGAATTAAACTTCGGGGCCGGCCCGGTGGCGCACTGGATAGTGCCCCGCTTGGGAAGCGCAGCGGCGCTCCCGCCCGAGGGTTCGGATCCCACATACAGACCGGTTCCCGCTCACTGGCTGAGCGAGGCGCGGGAGCAACACCGAGGGTTGCGATCCCATTGCCAGACACGGAAAAAGACAAAAAGACAAAAAAAAAAAAAAAAAAGAATTAAACTTGGTAATGCATGTAAACTGGTTTAGAAATTTTCTCCTTGGACTTCCTAATATGAACTTCTGATCCCTAATTTCATGATTTTGCTTGGGTGTTACAGAGTTGTGAATTTCAGAGAACCAATAAATATATTTTTAGTATAAATAGGCAATATTCAGGACATATTTATACCCCCAGAAACATTTATATAAAATTCATATGAAAGTTATATAAGACTTAATTGAGCATCTGTCTGACAAACTTATGTTCATTTAAACTAGGATTGTTTTTTTCATTTTGATTCATATGTCTAACCCCATCCACAGTCCATCTTCCCATGTTTCTGCTCAAGTCCTTCTTTTCCTATGATTCTAAGATTTTGTCCCACTCTCCCCCCACAAAGCATAAGAAAGTCATTAATAATGTTTTATATTCAATACCTGTTGAAACGACATTTTTTTTTACTATATTCACTTGAAATTTGCTGTTGATATGTTTTCCAATAAGAAACATACTAATACAAATAGCAGTAGTAGTGGCTAATCTTTTTTTTTTTATTTTTAAAAGTACATTCTAAGATGTTGTTGGAGGGGAGGGGAAAGAGGGATAGGGTGGCCTCTGCCTCAGGACCCCAGGGGCTTCTGGCTCCAGCTCTGGCTTGGTCAAAATGATGAAATTAAATTCAGCTTTCTTTTTCCTTTTTTATATATGTCTACTAAAAATGTAAAACTATACCCATGGCTTACATTATATTTCCATCAGAGTGCTGTTCTAGAACTTTCTGGGCTTTTTCCCTCAGGCCTTTCGGCATGAACTCCTCACCGCCTGATCAAATTCAACCCATTTATGAACACAAAGATAAAGTTTGTATGTCTGTGAAACAGTCCCTTACGCTCCAACAAGAATTATTGTCGCCCCCTCTGTGCTCCTAAAGCATATTATAAATAAGTCTAACAATCACCTTGCTATAGGTGCAATAGTCATGAGTGTATGTGTGTTTCCACCACTAGATTAAGCTTTATCTAAGTAAATGAATAAACGGTTTAATGATTCTGATTGATTAATTGATTATATAATTGAATATCTGTTACCTTTGTCTCTACATTGGAAAATTCACTTGATTAACAAATGCTTCCATTCCTCTTGTGGAATATTTTGCTTCCTCCTCTCCCCTTTTTCTTTTTAACTGCATTATTTCTTAGATTATCTTAAGATAGACTCTGACCTGGATTGTTGAAATACTTCTATGTTGCGCTTGCTCCCCGTCTCCAGAAATAGTCTTCTTTGCGTTGAATGTAATGTTCTTTATTCTGACTCATTGCCTGAACTTTCACAGGTGCTTTCCTGTGCCTTGTTCCTAAAGCTCAAGCAAGTTCTTCAGTGTAAATCACCCCTTTGCATGTAGTAAGCTCCTAGTGCTGAGACGGTCTAAATTATTTGAGATTAACTTGTCCTTCTGCATTATTACCCGCTGGGTTACAACTCCCAGTCTGCGTTCTCCTGCCCTCCCTGACTCGAACTCCTTGATGGACACATGAGTGCACAAGCATTCCTTCTCCCCTCCCCCCCCACACACGCACACTATTTTTAACTTTAAATCTGTGAGACACACAATTTAGTAATCAACTAAAGAGTCATCAAACTTTAAATTATTTCATAAAGAATTTTAGCCTTGTTGTTGGTGGATTAAAAAAACTTATTTATGTGTTTGTTTTCTTATACATAGGACATTTGTCCAATATATGTGCTTTTAAAGCCAAGTGGAATAATTAATAATGCATTTTTATTAGAAAAGCCAATGAATAAATGTTGTGAGAAATCAATTTGTAAATAAAGAACACATTCCAAATTTTAATTATTTGTTTATAGTTAAATTGACAGGTTTTTGTTTATTTTCTATTGTGAAATGAGATTCTTCCATGTCTTGACTATGTGGGGTGGTTGAGGAGAAGAAAAGAGGGATGCAAATACATGTATCAAAACAAGACCATTACCTTCTTCACGATGACGATTTATTTGGGGAGAGACGGCACTAAACAAATAAAAAAGAAATGTCAAAATCTGGAATGGATGGGAATGGGTGTTACAGGAAAAAAAGTACTCTGAGCACGAAAAGGGTAGAAGATGAAGCTTCTTTCAGAAGGAATTATTCAAAAGGATGGCTTGAGGACCAGGGCCTTGAGCAGGGTGCTGATGCGAATAAGGATGAGGAAGGCATTCTGGAGAGGGGGGTGGCACACAGAGAGGCACGGGAGCAGAAGATCACTGGACACATTTGGGAGCAGAGAAGTGCATGGTGTGACGGGGGTAGGCTGTGTGTGCAAGGATGGGATGGCCATAGCACAGACAGGTCAGATTAGGAAGCTGCTCAGAATGTTGATTGGGGATGAGATAGAAGGAGAGGGTGTGTAGGACAGATTGACAGAAGAGAGACAGGGGTTGGAAGGTGTCAGCTGGTTCTACCCTGGGTGGCAAGGGGCTGTAAAGAATGTGCACCAGTGAGGATTTATGAATTCACCCACTCTTTCTCCCCAGAGTTATTGTGTTTGTATTGTTGAACAGACATAAGTTGAACTAATGATCAATAATAAATCTGAAAAATAAACGGTTGAACCAAAAACATTCAGCACAATATTCTGTGTCTAGGAAGTACTCTTACACTGTTTTTGGAATGCGTGAGTAGACCTACATGAATATTTGGTATCTGAAACGTCAAGAATGTTTTAGCATAAAGACTGGATATTCAACATACAGATTCCTTCTTACTTGAAGGCATTTTTATTCCTTTGAATGTTAATTGAAGGTGGCCAAATCTGCAGGCAGAAACTAGAGGTTCTATCCCGAGAGACTGTATTCATAGGTGTAACCTTTTTATGTCAAATAAAAGTGGGCAGAGAATTGAATCTTTAAAGAATTCCTGGTGTTATAAATTGAGTCTGCTGACTTCACAAGTTTCAGAAAATCAACTGGACTGAAGGGCCCTTGTCCAGATCAAAACTCAAGTCCGGGGCCGGCCAGGTGGCGCACTGCTACAGTGCGCCGCTTGGGAAGCGCAGCGGCGCTCCCACCGAGGGTTCGGATCCCACATACAGACCAGCCACTCACTGGCTGAGCAAGGCACAGGTGCAACACCGAGGGTTGCGATCCCATTGCCCGTCCCGGTCCGGTACGGGCGCAACACTGAGGGTTGCGATCCGTTGCTGGTCACGAAAAAAGACAAAAAGGAAAAACAAACAAACAAACAAACAAAAAACTCAAGTCCGTACACCTTGACCATCCTCTCCCCATTGCCCTTGCCCCAGCCTCTGTAACCCCCATTCTACCCTTTGCTGTAAATTCTAATGTTCTCACGACAAAAAAAAAGTGTGAAACATTTGAGGTGATGGATATGTCAACCAGCTTGATTTAATTATTCCACATTGTATTAATAAATTATAACATGGCTTAGTACCCCATAAATGTACACAATTATAAACAGTCAATTTACAATGTTTAAAAAAAGAGAAAAACAAAAACAAAACTTGTCTGTTGCAGACTCCCTGGAACTACAAACAGAAAGGACATCTGAACCTGCTTGGTGTTCCAAGCCCACTTAGCAGCCAGGAAGCAGTTAAAGGTGCTGTCCACTAGCTTATACTTAGTGAGGATGTTTTATCACTGTTTTGGACCTTTTTCCCCTGCTGGGAAAAAAGACATGCAGCATTTCATTATGTTAATGGGGCTTGAGAGACGCAAATAAAAAAGCACTTGGTTCATACTGAGTACCTGTGAGAAGAGAATATTTTTAAATGTCTGTAGGTGGTTCGCTAACACAGACAATTGAGTTTCAACATACTTCTCCTCTGAGCCTTCCACAGGGTGTTCTGTCACGCTGTTAAGTAAGGTGGGGAATGAGAAGTGAGACCTTTTAAGGAAGTATTGTCTTCCTCAGCTTGATCCTTTAAAAAAGTACGTTGTTAACTTGCTGAATGTTCCCTTTTATAGCCATCTTTTTTTAAAAACTCAAAAAGGAACAAACCCCATTTTTAGAGAAATAACAAAGGTGTTAACACTCCCACTTAACGCAGGTGACATAGATATTCCACTGAAGCCCCAGTGCTTGTGGCACGCACGGTGACGACACAAGCACCCTTCGGTGTTCACGAGGAGGACAAATAGCTCTCCTGGTGATTCCAAACATGTGTAAGCTGTGACCTTCTGTCCTGAAAAAGGATTTTTTCTTCCCCCCCTTTATTGTAATCATATGCCTTTCAGTGCATATTTATTTTACCTTACTGTGGAGTAAGAATAGAAGAGTTGGCGTTAAGGGATGCATTTAGCATCAGGCATTTGTTTTCCTCTTTCTTATCCTGATTTAATAGATCTGTAGGTGCTCTTTCAAAAAAATAAAAAAATAAAAAATAAATAAATATACAGATATATATAAATATATAGATAGATAGATAGATATGGGAATATGGGACTATGGGCCCCAGGAACTTCTACAGTCTTTTGTGTTTATTCCCCAGTACTTGTTTTCTCTCATATCTTCCAGTGGTCAGGGTAGCCACAAAAGGTGAGCCCTAAATGGTGTTAATGCACCAGAAGGCACTTTTCACCATAGAGTGGAATTAGACGTGAGACACGTCCATCGTTCACCCTGTCAAATTCAAGGGGTGGAGCATGAAATGTCAGAAGTTCCTAAGAGTATCTGTAGAGCTCGACGGACAACAGTTCAGTACACACATTATGTAAACGAGGCAGTCGAGGCCCTGATGGTTCACCTGACTCTCCAGAGAGACACTTGTTCAGAACAGGCAGCGACTAGAACAGCCTGGATCTCTGTGTCACACAACTGGGTCTCATAACGTTGTCCATTTCATTGACTTAGAGGACAGCACAGTGAGGCCCTTACACCAGGCTGCCCAATTTTAAAAAGTGAAGCATTTTCCCAAGTGGACAAAGGGCTCACTTCCATGCTAGATTTAACATCAGTTGTGCCTTAGGAAACATGCTTAAAATATGCATATTTGGGAGGAAATATTTTGTTTAGCTCAAAAGGCTTAGAAAGATTTTTCAATAAATTCACAGCAAAGAATTCGATGTAATTCCACAGGATGACAAAAAATACTTTAAATAAATCAGGCCTTTCCATTTGTTCATTAATGCGTTCATTTATTTATTGACTCAGTCAATACGTATTTACAGAGTGGTGGCTAGAATGTGGATTAGAGTGTGGAATGTGGATAGACTAAGAAAACAGAAGTCTCTGCCCTGATGAATTCCCATTCTAGTGAGGGAAAGGCAGACAACAAATGAAACGAACAGCAAAATTCTAGAACACGCTCAAGGGTGGGAGAGTATTCGAGAGAAAAATAAAGTGAGAAAGAGAGAGAGATTGTGCCTTGGGAGTGGCAGTGGAGGGTGAGCAATGAGCATGGGGTAATTTTAACGAAGACATGAAAGGAGATAATTGAGGGCTGTTAGGTGCCAGTAGTTATAAGGATCATTTTACATGTTTTATTTCATGTAGACCTCCCCTAACCTACAAGGCAGGTCTTATTTTACCGTGTTAGGGAATACAAGGTTCAGAAAGGTTTGGTAACTTGCTCAAGGTCACAAAGCTAAGATGTCGAGGCATCAGAAATTTGAACACAGGTGGTTGATGAGTTAGCTTTTTTGTTAACACAGGTCTTCGTGATTTTTATATTCTGCAAGATCTTGTTTATCACCTGACGATATGTTGTGTGTGTGTGTATGCAAGAGCGAACTGGAAATTCTGTCTAATATGTTAAAGAAAGAAAAGAATAAAGATAATTCAATGATTTGATTTAGTAACACAAAGAAAGTAAACCCAATTTGCTTCTCCTAATTCTTCCAGGAAATGCCATCAAAGACATCACTGCTGTTGTCTCTTGCCACTGAGGCACTAAACAGTCGAACACGGAGCACACGCTCCTGTTCAGGGTCTCAGCATGTGGAATATTATCACGTCCATCTAAGGTTGCAGCCGATATGTGCAAGGAATGCAATGAACAAAAAGACATCTGTTTGAGATGAGCACAATAAGGAAGAGTTGAAGAGTCGACGTGTTATCTGTTGCATTGGGAAGAATGTTCACATAAATTTCCTTGCCAGGTAGTTCTCCAAAAGTTCTTGAGTCCCGATGGGTGAATATCAATTTTGTGTGACTTAGTTCGGAGAGCTCTATCCCTCTACATTCCATATGCTGAAAAATCACACTTGCATGAAGACTGCATCAGAGAAACAGTGCACTTTGGGATCCTTGGAGAAGCAGCAGCTAATTTTTATGCCAACCAATCTTTTCTTATCACTGCACTTGCCTCTATCACTGTGATCATTTCTTTCATATATACACGTTTTTGTCCTCCATTGTTAAAGGGAGTCATTCATTATTTAATCCAAGTATTTTTTGTTGTTGTTGCTGCTTGGCTATTTTTTTTTTGGAAAGAAAACAAACTAAAAGTTAGACTTTGGATTCTTAATCCAGCTCAAGTGTCCTGGAGCAGACATCAGAGAAAGATGTGGAAGCACAGGCTAGTTTAATTGCATGTCTCGAGGTGCCAGGGTCTCTGATGCACCGTGAGGAATAGTCTTCTGCAAGCTGATTGTGCTTCAGACCCTGCGTTTTAAGAGCAGCTGTTCTGGGGTCTCTGTGGGGATGGCAGTTACCCACCAGCATACCAAGGGTACTGCTGGATCTGCTGTCGCTATTCAAGTCACTTCCTACAACATTTGGCAGGCAGTGCCCAGGCAGCAGGGAGTGGCAGAGGTGGAAAGGGACCCAAGCAGGCACGCTGCGATCGATAACTGACTGATGAATGCATGAAATTGTGGAAGCAACCCACTGAAAGTGGAGCTCTGAGAGTGCAAGTGTTGAACTGCACTTTTATGAGAATAGAAAAGCTTGAAAATGATTTTACCTTTTGAGGGGAGAAGAAAACTGCTTTTTATTTATGTTAAGAAGAAAAATGCAAGGAATGTTTTTAAATCAAGGAAAATAAACAAAAGGAAAAAGTCTTTGAATTATTCACGGAGAAAATGAATTGAGAGTCCTGAATTAGATTGAAATATTTATGGCATTAGCATTATTAATGGTACGACCTTACTTCTGCATGTACAGTAAAATAAAAACAAATAAAAATTGCTATGAGCTCAAGGGGAATGTAGAAAAAAAGAACAACTTTTTGTAGTTGAAAAGTAAACTTAATTTTTTTTCACCTAAATAAATGTGAATTTTATTTAAAAAAATCATCACATTACATTTTGAATCATGTTTATTTTTATTCCTCATTCATATGTAGTAATGAATATTCCCTTACCACATAGTTTTATACCCTCTTTTATCCCTTTCTTTATTTTGGCTAAAATTAAATTAAATATTTGAAATCTTCCAAATTAGCTTTTCCTGTAGAATATAAGGTATCATTCACAGCTTGCAACGAGAATCTATCCTGATATTGATTATGCTGTGTCAGATTTTAGATTTTTCTATAAATGTGTAATGGCTGTAAACACCAGCAGTCCCCAGTGGTTTAACAGAATCATTCTTCCTCTGACCACATAATTGCTAAATTGTGCATGTCAAATGGCTTCAGGATATTCTGTCCCCTTTCCAGCAGGTTATCAAGGGAAACTTGCCGGAGAATGGTGTTGTTTGTGTGTCCTTTAAGTTAGGAACTCAAAGGTCAAGAGTTGCCAAAAGCATTTTCCCTGAGTAACTGCTTCTTTTCCCAAGCCCTATAACATGCCTCTCAGAGATCCTTATCATTTCTTACTAAACTGCGGGCATTTGGTTTCTAAGCCAAAGCCAACTTTTACACCCAAGCTTTATTATAATCAATCATAACAATTAGTCATCTAATATATGTTTATTACATGCCTATATGCCTAATCTACATAATATTGATTTTTTCATAATTATTTTTGAAGACATTTTTAAAAAGTAATTGTGCATTTTTTTTCAGTGATTTAAATTCTAATACAAACAATAATTAAATATTTAGTGCATAATAGTGTTTAGGATGAGGATGATCTAAGAGCCCTTATTTGTAGTGGGATAGAAATGTCTCTTCTTAATGAGTGTTTTTGTCTGATTTCAGTGCTAACTTAGGAGTAAAGAGGTTCTATTAATATCCTGTGAGTAATGCTAGAATTGAGTTGCTAGAATCCATTTAGTGTGTAGTTCAGAATCTCTGCTCTTCCTGAGTGTTTTCGATGAGTCATAGTCCTGAACATTTGCCATTGGTTATTCTACTGGTTAAACTGTTATTGCAAGATTAATCTTTAGTTTTGACAGTTAAAACAGTTGTAGCAATTAATTACTAGAGAATAATTTCCCATGCCGAAAGTACAGACCATGAAAACATGTTCATAAATATGCTGCAATAATACTTAACTGTTTTCCTTAATGTACAACCTAAGACATTTTTGTGACGACAAGTTCTGAAACTCACAAACTGCATATTCCTACAAGGAAGAGAAAATGGGTGGGGGACAATTTATTATTTCTTTTTCAAGTGAGATTTGAAAACATATTTGACATTCACATTTGATCAGAATTCCATGATTACCTTGCATATGTAAACTTTACTTCAATCTTCTATAAGGTTTTTTTTTTCCTTCTTCTTTGCTTAATTGTGGTGATATCATTTCAAGAAATGGGGATTATGAATGTAAAAGCCGAAAGAACAAAAGAAAACAAATGATGAACATGACAGGACACTATGTTCAAAATACAGACAAAGAATCTCAGCAGCAGATGAAATCTCTTGCAGCATCTGAAACAAATGAAAGGAAAACAGATTGTCATCAAATCTTCATTTTTTTTTCAAAAGTTTGATACATATTTTCTTTGGGGAATAGTTTGCAAATGATATATAGAATATGTGAAATACAATTGTAAACAGACATGCAATTTACCTAGGTTACAATCTGTTCCATGATCTTTGTTCATTCTTAAGAAAAAAGACAGGGTACACCACTTGGAACAGGATCGTACCAAAATAAATCTGAGATTGAATTATTAGAACTGACATTATTAATATTTTTTTTAATATTCTATGGCTTTCTCATGATTCCTTGCATGCCACATCTTTAACAAACTCCAGTGCCTTAATCATTTTAAGATTTGCTGTGTTCTCAATAGCTGTTTGCTGGTATGCAAGCACAATCTCTTTGAATGGCCATAAATATGCATGGCTATAAAGCAAGCTATAGTCACAAAATCGTACATCTAAAGTACTAATGCTATATTCAGTGTTTCTTACACTCTTGTTTGCTGAACACATGTTGCCCTCGGGTCTGAAACTGAGCTTCCCTTGGCCTTTTGTGGCACTTTGGTCTCTTTCTTTCACCAAAGGCAGGGCACGGTGGGGGTGAGGTGAACGGGGAGGGGCAGGGGCAGAAAGGGCAGGAGGGGAAGGTGGATACGCAGGAAAGAAAGGGAAAGCTCTCCGTGGGTTGCTTGTTGTCAGAGCATGGGAAAACCAAATGCCGTAGTTCCAAATTGCCCCCATGCATCCCACTTCACTAGCATGCCAGCACAGCACGGCCACCAGTCACCGACCATGGCCTCCTCGCAACTTCTTTCACCCTTTGAGGTTGCACATGTGCCAGAGCGCTGACTGACACCAAGCTTTGAAACTGATTGTGCAACATTGTCCAGCACAAGCCATGCAGAAACCTCAGCCGGCCTGTGCTCACAACAGAGAACATTTCTTTCTAGGTGGTCACGGGTTCTGACTATTGTTATTGTGTTTGTATCTTGCAACAGAATCACTGGAGTAGAAATGCAGGGTGCAACGCTTGCAGGGGAATGAAAGCAAAAGATCGCATGTACATGTTTTATCACATATCTTGGGCTTTGCACGGTTTTTCTCACATAAGGAGACCTTAGTGTAAGAAGTGCAATTTATCAACCCTGCTCCTTACCGGTGCTGTATAATGTTCCAAATCAGTCAGTTTTTGTGGAATTATTAAAAGGTATAGTTTGGATGAGCCATATGCTGATCTTATTTAAACGAAGAAGAGTTTTCAGGAAAAATAGGAAATTGCAGCTGGTAGCTACAGTAGTTTACTATTTTTGAACGGCTTTTTAGTACATGGTATTTTAATTTTAATTCATCCCACAGATTCAAATTGGACTTTAACTGTGTACACTAGGATATACTGTATGGTGTTCTGAGTAATGCTGGTTTGCTAAAATTGCAATGTAGATTGATGCCAAAGAGGCAGCTTTGCCGTTTCTCAAATCTCAGGCATTTCATATAGAATGAAAATGCTGACAGGCTTAGCTACCTCTGCAAACATGGGTGCTGTAAATGCATATCTTTCTACTTTCTAAGTACAGAATGGGTAATTAGTACTGCTTGGGCTTTATAAAGACATGCAGGATTCCCATTATACCAAGAATGCTGATTTTCAGGGGTTTATAATCAGGCCAGAAAAAAATAAAATGCTGTAGATAAAATTGCCCAAGTTTCATCCATGGGCAATTTTGTTTTTACTTAAGAAAATTTTTAGTAAAGTAAAATAATCAGGGCTACTTCCAGGCTAAAGAAATCTAGCACGTGTACAATATTCTTGAATTTCTGTCTGATGACTTGCATTCATTTTCTTTTCCACTGTTCACTTGAAACAACAACCTTTTGTGTACTGTGTGTTTGGATCTCACAAACACTTAAGGAAGAGGTCTTTGTTGCTTGAAGTTGGTAAAACAGGGTAAAATACTTCTGCACTCTGCATATCAGATATCTCCACAGTGTTAGAGATGTACCATTGGCCGTTTGCTGCCTTAGTCTGCCTGAATTCTCTGTCCCTGGTATTGGTGGTCACATTGTGTTGGGTTTCTTATTAATACTCTGCTAAGCCAAGGAAAACCTTACTCAGGCTACTCCACCACTGAAAGCAATTAACCTGTAACATGAGCTCTAACATCCCTGAGCACTGCAGAGAACCAACAAAGATTTGTTATTTGGCATAAAGACAAGTTTTAATCCTCTCCCAGTAGAACTCTCTAGAGGACTTTTAGCACATGGACATACTGAACAGACATGTTCCAACTGCCCTGGTATGATGCATTGGATTTGTTCCAAACATGGAAAGTCTACCAAAAAGCCAGTCCATAATATTAAGAACTGGCCATAAAACATCCACTACATACTGCATTTTATTCAAAACTCTCTGCTAAATGAAGCTCAAGCAAGTCCTAATAATAATGTATACAACCTATACATGTAAACATACCACTATTGAGTTTGTTGAGCTACAAAACCTTTGCCAAGGGCCGGCCCAGTGACGCACTTGGGAGCGCGGTGGCGCTCCGGCCGAGGGTTCGGATCCCACATACAGACCGGTTCCCGCTCGCTGGCTGAGCGAGGTGCGGGCGCAGCACCGAGGTTTGCGATCCCATTGCCGGTCCCGGTCCGGTACGGGCGCGACACTGAGGGTTGCGATCCGTTGCCGGACATGATAAAAGACAAAAAAAAGGAAGAAAAAAAAAAAAAAAAAAAAAACCTTTGCCAATATTTAGAGCATTACCTGAAAACATTTATTCCTTCCCTTTATCCCCAACTGCATTTCACATGAATTTTATATATAAAGTCGTTCACTGCTCCTTACTTATTCAACAAGATAAAATCAGTCTTGTCAAAATGCTCCATCATTTTACAGAAAGAGAAATACTCTTCCTCCTTCCTTCACCTCTTCTTAGTCTCTCCATCTTAATCCCCACCAGAACAAAACAACACAAAACTGTTTTGACAGTGAAGTAATGCCTCTGTAGAGCTATGCCACCATCTCTAACAGAAGGGGAGTCATAGGTTTAATTTTACTGCCATTTAACTTCTCAGCCAATGAAATATCTGATCAAGTTATTCTGAAGACTGAAAGTTTTCTTTAATGATATATTTTGCTTCTAACTAAATTGCTTTACATAGCAATTTGTGTTGCAGCCGACGCACTGATATGACATTTTTTGACATGGGAGTAAGTTGATCTAGTGTCTAGGGCCAATCCTTTGCATCACAGTGTTTTATCAGCAATGAGCACCTCATGAGTACAATTCATTTTAAAATTATAAAATATTAAAACTAGAATGAGACCTAGCAGATCTTGAGTTGGTAACTTTCAAATGAGGACTGTGGAAATTGATTACCAGCCTGTCTTCTTGCTACTGACTAGCAAAAGAGGAACTGGCACCCAAAGCTTCTAGTGTAATTGCTGACTCCCGTGTTATGATGTGCAATAAAAGAGAGAAAATACAGAAAGCCAAAATCCACAGTCACTATACCATAAAGGAATATGTACCTTTAGAGGACACAAAAAGAAAGAGGTGAAATAAAATGCAACAGGTAGGATCTTAATGGCACTGCATAAGGTGAAGTCTGGAAGAGCCATGAAGTCAGATGAGACTGAATAAAGCAGGGTGTGGTGTAGACCAATTCCATATCCTTGGCATCACTTAAATGCATGAGACAGATGTTATTACTAACAAAGGCTGTCCACAGGGTGTTTTGACATCGCTAATAGCTATTCGTGCTCAGATAATGTAAGTAGCATTCAAATGTTAAATTGAGGACTTCTAAACCTGTCTGCCTTGGATTAAAGTATGATCATGGAGTTGCTAATCTTTATTTTTCATTCGTTCAAAAATATATGCATTTAAAGGTTTTGCTTATGGTGTCAATAGCTGGGCCGTCAAACCCCAACCGTCAGATATTTAAAAAATAAAGCCAAGAAAGAACAGGTGTGTCTTCTTTTGTCCAGTGAGGGGTGATGTGTAATGTCCTCACTCCAAGTCGAGGATCCATTTACTCCGTGCTTACCAGGATATGTCCTGGACTCTAGCTGGTATATTTATCCACTTCTCCAAAGGCAACCAGACAGAAAACTTTCACATCTCCCATGTTTTGAGCAACACTTGCTGAAGATACTGTGACATGCATGAAATGAGAAGAGCAGGCAAACCTGCATGCTGAAACACCAGTTTCCTGATGCCTCTGGCATATTTTGCCATGCAAGAGGCAGAATCAGATCTTGTTGTATCAACAGTAGCTTCAGAAAAAGAAATGATTCAGCCATTAATACTTTGACAGAGACGTTCCCTACAGTAAGATTTATTTTAGGGATTAGAAAAAATATTTTACAAACGGAAGCTATTTTCAAAGTGTACAAAAAGGAGAAGCATATTAAAATGTTTACTCAGTACTTAATATTACTTTAAAAATTAGCCAGATGCAGAATTTTCTGAGGAGAAACTGGAAGGAGTTTACTGAGTCTGTAAATAATATAATATATTTAATTTAATTGTATGACTTGAGTAAACGATTTTTCCCAAATCTATCAAATGTGGTCATTTAGTCAGCAATGCATCATCCCCTGATACGAAGCCCTCATAGACAAGGGCGATTGATTAGGATTATTCATAGTCCCCCTGTTCCCTGAACCCATATAAAGTGTGTGCAGGCAACACCATGGGGCAAGATCATGCCTATGCCTCTTCCTGGTTAGCTACTGGTGGAACTGACTCTGTATGTATCATTTCCAAGGACCAAACGTGCCCTTTCTGTGCATGCATATGTGTGTATTTTAATTCTTACTCTATTCTGTATCACATTTATAATCTATAACTGTATCTATATATCTATACATATATCTTAAAATCAATAGATGTGCTTTTGTCAACCCCCTTAAAATTACTCAAAATATCACTTTTAAATGAAAACCTACTGGACTAATTTTTCACAGTCTATGAGACAAGTTGAAAAGGTAACCTTGGGGGACAAGGGACATCTGAGTTATAAATTTAAACTTCCTATTATTTGGTGTTTGACCTGAAGTTACATTTACTTTTACACCTTAAAATAGTAATAATCCCTTTTTATCTGTTAAAGTCAACCGGCTTTTCCTTTACAAGGAAGCACTTTGAAATCCTACGGGTAATACTAATAAAGCATTACCACTGGGCACTTTGTATTTTGATGTAAAAACTTGAGCTGTCATTTCCAACTTACTTTTATAAGAGCTTTTTCTAATAAGTCAAATCTTCATGCCTTTTAAAACCAATTGTCTAAAGCTTTAGTAATCTGAAGACTTTGGTTTGTGTTTTAATTTTGTTATTGGTAGGATTACATGAAGAGATTATCCTAAGAATTTGTTTTTTACTTTCATTAACTTATTTTATAATCTCAATGCTTTCTGTCAGTTTGGGGTTTTGTATACGTGTATTCTTAGGTTATTGATACAATACCAGCAGCAAAAAGTACTAAACACAACAACACGGTTTTGTTTTCAATATAACTGATTTCTAGATTGTCACTTTCGTGAAAAGCAGAAGCATTGGTTAGCCAATGTGTTGACCACACATTCAGAAGTGAGATTTTAGAAATGCTTTAATTGTTCCTTTTTCATGTGGACTAGAAAACTGAATAATCCTACACAAGGCTATTAATTCTAACTTTTGAAAATATAAAATAGAATCATCTCTTTCTTTTATGTTTGGCTTATACCTTTGTGTATACATATATAATTTTTAACTATTACAGAGTTGAGTTATGAGTAACACATATTCTGCAACATGTTTGTAAATAAGATCTTTATTCATTTGGGGAGGCAGCATATCTTCTCTTAGTATGAGAAGGAATGTAAATTGTCTGCAGATGATTTCTGCTATAGGTTATAAGAAAAAATGCCATAGAGCTACATTTACTCTAAAGAGCAAAAGAAAACCAACTTTTGCTCATTTCAATATAATAAACAGTTACATTTCTCAGTTTAAATATTTGGAAATGAGATCCATAACATGTGTGTCCTTTGTTTTAAATTTTTTTTAAACATGGTAGTTTTGTTTAAATTTTTTGTTTGCCATTACTCTACAAAATCTCTGTTTCAGAAAGCAGCAGATGTGTAATATGGTCTATTAAAATATAATAAAATAGTACCCAGGGCACTTAATTGAAAGGAACATTAAAATAATATTGTTATGCCAAAGAATTACATTCTTGGAAGTTGGTTTAGTAAATGTAATTAGAATCAATGGGTTAACTGTTTTTAAAGTACTTATAAGTAAATATTATTAACAAAGTATTTTAATTACTGTACTTCATGTGGCCTAAATATAAGCATTTATTAATACAAACCAAGCGCTCATTACAAATTTGCACAGAAAATGATAAAATATTATGTATGAAATGAAGCATTAGCATGGACCATTAAGTCCTCTATTTTCATTTAATTGAATTTGTCAGTAGTACCCTCTTTAACTGAAAACCAGTCATAACCACAAAATTAAATAATAATTAAAGAAACAACTATTGAAAGACTTGCTTGGAAGCTAAGGTGCCATTTAACCAAAACATAGCAATTTAATGTAAATTGCAGACGATGTAGACACAGTTCTGAAAATTATGCATCCTGTGGTTCCATATATGTTTGATTTAGCAAGCATTTTCAGCACTACAAATTAGATGTTCTAGCTAAAGGACCAGTCTAATTTAGAAAGGTGAAAAATGGTTAAAAGTTTCGGTAAACTTAACTGTGCTATGATAAGTCAATAAATCTGATACATAACAATTCTATTTAGTGCTAGATAATCAATGGTTTTGGCCTACTACTATCTGTATCAACATATAGTACAATAAGTATGTCACTTCTTAGTATCCCTGGTAAGCCACTGTGCAAATCGTGTACATGATCATATAACCAAAACTATGACTAAAGTGCACTTCGCTGCTTGAGTATATATAAATGTGGGATGTACCTTGAATGGAATTCATGTTAAAACTATGATATTAGTCTTTCAAATAAAAATTTTTATAGATCATTGTGTAAAAATTTCAGTGTGAGACAGTTTAATTTATAAAATGAGATCCAGTTTTATCTTCTGTGTATACAGTATGTGCACAATTTATATACACATGTAGGCATATATTTATCTTTTCCTAGTTGCCCTTATAAAAGTTTTCCAACCTTTGAAAATTATTTTTCACTCTACCTAGACACGCTCCATGTTGCACAACCAGCAGGGGGAGATAAGATTTAAGGAAATAGCAAAATGAACTTCACAGAAGCAACTACTTTAGGAGGCAAATAAACAAACAAACAAAAGCAGAAAGACTTGCTAAGTGGCAGAATGGAGGGTTTCTAATCCATTTGTGATAGGTCTTAGATATTAGAATTTTGATAAACATTTGCCACCGTACTTTTTAAGGGTCTACATTTTAAGTACTGTAACAGATGAATTCTAGTCATTGTAAACGCTTTGTGATACTTTCCAGTATGCAAAGTGTAGCTGAATTTAAGTATGTGGATCAGTGAGTCAACATATATAGCAAAAAAGTATAGCGCTCATATAAATATTCCCAGGAGCTTGGAGAAAATGTCCATCTTGCTTAAAAATTTTGCAGAATCACATTTGCTCACATAATTGACTACTTGTATGCAGCAATTCATTAAAGATAACTACAAGAATAACTAAAGCATTCTAATTTTTAAAAATATAATTATTAAAAATATAATATAAATTATGATTTATATTTGAAGGCAAGTGATTCAAATAAATGTACAGATAAGTTGGATTTGATGTTGTTCTTGAAAGAAAACTATGTTTCCTTGAATATGATCTCAAGGTTAGATTTTGGAATAGAGTAATACCACTTTCATATTTACAAATCTTATTTTGATAAACTCAGTTTAGCCAGGATAAAAGTCTAGTACTTACTACTTTGACAAGTCCAAGCAGTAAATGGGTCTGCAGTTAATTTGAAGAAGTAGATTCCTTACATAAAAATGCAGATTGGTGAGGAAAATACATTGAATTGCATTAAAATTGTTGCCAAGGAAAATAGAAAATTAAATGCATATTTTACATTTGTAAGTTGATTTCTTATTGCAAAAAACTTTCACATATTGTATTTCATTTGATCCTCAAGCACCTTTTAAGAGAAACTTATTATACTCGTTTTACATTTTGAAAAATATAGCATGTTTTTAAGGATATTTTAAAATAGACTTTGGTTCCACGAATTATGCAGATTATGATTCTTATTTTTAAAAGGTAATAATGATTTTCAAACTTATACTGTAAGACTTAAAAACTGAGCTTTTCCCATTGATTTAGCTCATTTTCTGTGATAAGTCAAAACAGCCTGTACAAATACACCCTTTCACATTTTAGTGGCCTCATTGCACGTATTAATATTGAGACTTTAAAGGTCATTTTTTTTTCAAAGATTTCATTTTAGATCACCATGAAAGGTAAGAATTGAATTTCAAAAAAAAAAATGAATTCAGTTTAAGGCATTTAAAAATCTTTGATAATCCCACCACACACACACACACACACACACACACACACACACACACACACACACACACACACTGAAGATCTAATGCAACTTTATTGCATTTTTCAATATTCTTTTTTTATGTGATTTTAAAAAATTTTTATCAACAAGTAATTGCATATATTTACAAGGTACACTGTGATGTTTTGATCCATGTAGACATTGTAGAAAGATTCAATCAAACTAAGGTATTCATCACCTCATCAACTTACTGTTTTGTAACGATAACGTTAAAAATCTATTCTTTTATCAATTTTGAAATATACAATACCTTGTTATTAACTGTGGTAACCGTGCAGTGCGACAGATCACTAATGCTTACTCCTCCTATATTCCTGAAATTTTGTACTCTTTGATCAACACCTTCCCTTTTCCCATCCTTTTTCCTGCCTGCCAGCCTCTGGTAACCACTTTTCTACTCCCTGTTTCTGAGACCAACTATTTTAGATCCGATATATAAGTAATATCACGTGGTACTTGTCTTTCTGTGCTTAGCTTATTTCACTTAGCATAGTGCTCTCCAGTTCCATCCATGGCGCAAGTGACAGACTTTCCTTCTTTTTTAAGGCAGTATATTATTCTACTGTGTATAAATACCCCATTTTCTTTATCTGTTCTTTTCTTGGTAGAAACTTAGGTTGCTTTTATATCTGGATTGTTGTGAATAATGCTGCAATCAACAGGGGAGTACAGATATCTCTTCTACATGTTGATTTTATTTTCTTTGGATATATACCCAGAAGTGGAATTGCTGGATCATAGAGTAGTTCTATTTTTAATTTCCAATATTCCAATTTTATTCTCTCTCTTGCAAATACATAATACCTGACTGTGGTATTAAAAGATTAATTAAAAAACAAACAAACAAAAAAACAATGACTGGAGACCAAGAAGCTCCAGGATTGAAGATTATTGTGGAGATTAAACATCTAGTTCACAAGTGTACTGTGAATAAGCTGTGAACCCCTGTGAGTGTTTCAGTTTTGGACCCAGTGTTAAGTTCACATAGGGGAGTAAGAGAGACTGTGAAAGACTTGCTAAAATATCTAGTGCTTACTAAAATATTTAATTCCTTTATGCTGCTGAATATTTTATCTTCTATAGATTAAACTGCAATTTATAGAATTTAATGTGGGGATTTGGGATATTTTTGGATTTTAGATATGCTGATTTTGTTCTTCTGCAACATCAGTATTACTTCCTTCTAAATTCATGCACAACAGTTGGTTTTTCTTCCATAACACTTCACCTTTCATGCCCTTCCACAATCCCCCTTGATTTCGAACAGGTAACTAGAACTTTCCATTATCTGCTCCAACCAACTTTTAAAATTAAGGTGAAATCATATGCCATAAACCCTCAATATTTGTAGATCTGTGAACAGATCATTGGTATGTAAGGATGGCCATATCCCCATATTCCTAAAAAAATAAGATAAATGCTAGTGAGCTGTGGTTTACTAGAACATTTGAGGGGGTCATATCAATATTTTATGTTTCATGAGCATGGCAATCTATTCAGCTCTGGCATTTATAACATGGGTTAAGAAGACTTTGAAACTTGATAGACAAGATCCAGATTCAAAGTGATACAGACAACCAGCCAATTCATAGAGAAAATATTATTCCAGTCTGATGGCCTGGATTATTCTGAGATTACCCACAATCTGAAAAATCTCAACAGCTGAAAGGAGCAAGCAGATTTTCAGTCCTGCTAGAGGTCCAACACAGGTTGGTATTAGAGAAGAAAGAAGAAAGTTGCTCTGCTCCATCAAGTCACTCAGGGCTCTGTGCTGATGAGGCTCTCCTATGTGGTGAAGTTGACTTCTCAACACAGAAATCCACTGAGGCAGGAGAAGTGAGAACAGCCAGTATGCTCTGCCTTTCAAATGTTTGGTCCACAAGTGACACATGACATCTCTCTTACATATTATTGACCAAAGCTAGCTAAATAACCACAGCCCTCTTTGAAGGAGTAGAGAAGTGTAGCCTATCATGCGCCTGGAAAGAGAGAAGACAGGTTGGTGGATTTGTAATGTCTCCCACAGAAACTACAGCAATCAAATGTGTTTTAAGTATTGGAAGTCTGAGAAAAAGTCTAAAAGGAATATTTTTTTAAAGTACAGAGTATTCTTGTAATCACTTTTTAAACTAGAATTTTAAATCTGTCTCAAAAACATTTAAATAATTAACTAAGAATTTTAAAAATCTGTGGTGTTAAAGAATACTTAGTGTTCTTCTTAATACACCCTCATTTCAAGTCTGGTGTCACCCAAAATACCCATATGTGCACCATATTGTCACACATTGCCATGGCTGGTCCTCAATGTTTCTATTAAAAGTAAATTAATTAATTCAACTTCTACTACGTGTGACACATTAGGTCTTCCTACATTTGTATGACCCCTGAGTCATGAAAAATCTTGGCATCGTTTAATCCCTCAGTGCTTTCGACAGTTTTTTTATGTTGATCTTTTAAAGCTGCCTCCTGCATCTGAAGCCTTGCTAGTCAGAAGTGCATCTGGATCTAACAGGACATAGTCCTCACTTGTGTATGAGGCTGGTTTCTAGGTATCTCTAAAGGACGACTCACCTAGCTCCTCATTAGTACACTCTGCATACATTAAGTGGAACAGAAAAATATTTAAGCCACCATTTATAACCATTAATATAGAGTATGAGGAAAAAGGAGATCCTAGAAAGGGGCAGAGACTAAACAAGGTGAAAAAAAAATACTGTGTATTAGAATATAATCCAGAAAGAAAGTGGAATAAATGATCAAACTACGGCCAGGTATAAAAAGAACATTCTGAGTAAGAGATAGGGCCCTGAATCCTTTGTTTGGAACTCTGAACTTTAAAGGAAGATGTTTGTTTTATTTTTGATTTTTCCTTTCTAAGTTTGGCAACAAACTCATTAGACACCAGAACCCAACCTGAAATAAACGAAACCATTTTTTATTTTTATTTAGCCCTTTTAGTAAGAATAGCCATACATCTCATTGCAGAGATGTTAATACATTTATTTATGGGGTATTACCCCAGATCTGAGAAGGGATTCTATGAAGTTTAGAAAGTGCGCAGCTAACACTCAACTCTAAAACATTATGATTCCAAAACATTTGGCCCCAGGGGTTTTCAATGAGGAATTGTGTACCCACAGACAAAAGCCCATTTGGCGAAAACTGAGATCTGGGTTTGAATTCTCAGCTTACTTATTTCTCCCCACTGTTTAATCATAATTTTGCCTCTCTGTGCCCCTCCTTCCTTCATTTGCAACGTGAAAACTGTACATGGACTCAAAGACTTCCAACATATTTTCTTCTTCTAATGCTCCTTGAATTTATTAATTTTTATATAATATGCCATAAATTTTCTACATGTATTGACTTCTAGTACCCTGTCTTGTCTCAATCTTTGAAACAAAACAGTCTTCTATGGGACAGGCACAGTCTAAGCTCCCCTTCACCACACGCATCATGCAGGTCAAGTAAGGTGTGATGAAAGTATTTAGGCGATTTATATTCTTAATCCCAGCGTGTCCACAAAGCAAAATATTGAAACTTAAAGCAATTGAAAATTGATTTAGACATAAAATATATAGAAGAAACTTAACTTTATATTCAAAAATAAGCCCAGACTTTTCCCAAATCATTTGGTTTTTATTTCAGCTTTTTAATATACATAAAACCTTGTAGACCTCTACTAGAATTGTGGTTTAAACTAAAAGAAATACTTTATGATGTTGCCTGGGTATGATGGAAAATAATTCTTTATTACAGATGTTGTGGTTTTGTCCCAAATTCCCAAATCAATGTCATTTTTGTTAGAAGTGATCGATTTTATTCACAGAATAAAACAACTCATTTGGTTATTCCCTGTGTTATTCTTGTGCATGTGTTATGAGCCAGACTCTGGTCTTTTATACTCATGATGATTTACCTGACTTGAACACTTTAAAGGGAGGCCAGTTAATCTCTTATTGACTCTCTAGGTGTTGTGTATTTGTGGGTGTGTGTGTGTTTCCATGTTTGCAGAACCTAGCTTTAGACACATATAACTCACATTAGAGTGTTTTAAAAATAACCTCTTTTACATACCTTCTCACTGCTAAGACATAATTCTTTTTAACCAAAAATATGAAATAGTTTTTATTTGACCTGTAGGAATAAAATTACAACATAACTTGTTTCATTGAGAGAGACTATTAATTAATAAATATACCTAAAATTTTAGAGAATGTCTTTCAAGTTGGTGGATCAGTTATATATTGCTGCATAGCAAACTACCCCAAACCGTAGTAACTTAAAACAACCAAGAGCTATGCATGCTCATGGTGCTGTGGGTGGGCAATGTGGCGCTGACTTTGCTGGGTTTTCCTGCATCCAGCTGCAGGGTCAGCTGAGACTCATGGTCCAGTCTGGCCTTACCCCCACGTCTGACAGTTGAGCTGGGGGCTGGCTGCCATGCGTAGGCTCTCCTCCACATGGCTGCCCACCATCCGGTAGGCTACACTGGGTTTCTGCACAGCATAGTGAATAGAGGTTTCCAAGAGTGTCTAAGCCGAAGCTGTAAAGCCTCTTAAAGCCTAGGTACCAGAAGTCACACATCAGTTACATGACGTTCTATCATTCAGACAAGCAAAAAGGACAGCCAAGACTCAGTGGGAGCAGCAGAGGAGCAATGCCACTTTGCAAAGTGGACAAGGGCACGGTGGGGTATGATTCAGTGGAAGTCGATTCTCCTGATATGTCGCTGTGGGTCTTAGAACTACTAGGAGACCCAAAAAGTCTTCTTCAAATTAAAATTTCCCTAATCCTTGTCCATTATTTTACTTGAGGATAGTGTGCTCTCATCAGCATCGGTCTTCCACCACTTTGCCCACAAAATCAAGCAAACTGATTGCCCATCCATCGTAGTGCTACAGCACATTATGCTGGGGTGCCAAACAAAGGGACATTCCAAATATTGTTGTAGGGGAAGACTTTTTGGTAATCCTTCTCTCTTACACATTTTCCTGCTAAGGGGAGACTGTGATATTAGAAATAGGTATTTTAGCCAGTCAAATCAGCTGATAACAAATCTTTTAAAGATGTTGCTTCTTTCTCATCTGCACTGCTGTCAAAGAGAACATCACTTCAAGGGGGAAGCCCTGCAAGAGCAAAGCGAATAGAGCATCTGAAGGAAATAATGCAGGGGAAACCATCCGATCACAGCTCTTCACAAGGCTCCCTGCCTTTGCTGTCTCATCGTATATTTATATTGTTTCCATCCACGGCGTACTAAACATAGTTATAACGATAACTCCATTCAGAGAAATATCATAAAACACTAATCATTATGGCCACAGAATATTATTTTTAGAATTTCAATTTTAAATACTTTTTTATTGCAAAGAAGCAAGATTCGGTGATCAATAAAAGACTTCTAAGATCCTATATTACATTAGGATCAACTTCTTTTGCGAGAGTGAAATGAAAATTGAGTACAAGGAGAAAAAGGATCAATATAAAATTTTTGACTGTTATACAACATCCAGTGCATATATTTTTAAATGGATGGTGGTCAAAATCAAATCTCTATGGTACTTAGGTTTCATTGGGTACATTTTAAAGAGTAATACAGCAGTTTTCTTTTTTAAATGTCAGTATTTACAACATGCCAGAAATTAAGTTCTTTAAAAATATTTAAATTTAGGAGAAAAATTTTGCATGTCTACTTATCATATGCTAGAAGGTACAAAGTTTGTCCAATTTTTTCAGGTGCTATGTGAGTACAACAACAGTAAACACACACACACACACACACACACACACACACACACACAAATGTACAGTCCACTCTAACTCATAGTCCTGAACTTCAGGACAAAGTTAGTATCTCCTTGGTTGTCTGAAAGAGACTGATCAGGCACTGGGATGCATCTCAGGTTATCATTAATTTCACAGACCTTAAGCCAGATTTAATACTAATAATCACTAATCATGCTGGACTGCTTAAGAAAGCCTAAATTTAAGGCTATTAAGCACAGTAGCCCCATAATGAAGAACAGGTTAGTACTTGGGCTTTTCTCGGCTACCATTCAGATGTGAACCAAGAAGATTAACGGTTATCATTTTTGCAGTAATGGAATAATTTGGGACCAAACAAAAAGTATCACTGTTTCCACAACTTATACTACTCTTGGTCTGTACCCCTCATGAAAGTGCCTATGGACTCACTCACACACCAAAGTTTACATATACTTTCAGGGCTGCCTGGACGTGATGCCCAGCCTTCCACTGATCAAGTTTAAGAACATCAGCTTTAAAGGAAAAGAGTCACATTTTTCAGCTGCTTTGAAACCTCCACGACACCTTACATATCTAGATATGAAGAACTCAGCAAATATTTGTTGATGGTAGCTGAGGTATGTCTTCATTGACATTGCTTTTTGATATTCATTTTCAAACAACCTAAATTCAGTATGAAAAAAAATCATTTGGGAAGGGGTTGAACATAGTTCTCAAAGCATTTTGTAATCGACCAGCTTGACTCAATGACACCTAGCAGGCTGAAGCCTGTTCCGTTCTGAACACACCGAGAACAGATTCTTGCTTTCATGCTTCAAAATATTCTTGTCTCAACTCCAGACAAACCTTTGCATAAAGTATTCATTTTATGCAATTTCTTATTTCACATATTCTACTTTGAAATGACTTAACATCATAACACTCAAACATAAGACAATACAAAACAAAAATAGCTCGAATGGTTCCATTAACGTTCCTTCCCCCTCCCTGCTTGGTTAATTTCAGAGAGTGCCTCTACCTAGAGTTTTAACCATTAAAACCCAAATCTTAACTTTGACTGAGAGATGCTAGTTAAATAAGCTTATCTCTATTCATGGGGAAAGGGAAGTTTTATATGAATTAGAGATTGGTTAATATAAGTATTTAAGTTCCAATAGTATAAACATAAAAATTACTCTAAACACTGTATCTATCTTAATTTAAATAGCTTGAGCACCACTAGGTAGGCAGCAAACATAAAAACAGCATGCTTTATGCAATATATAAATGGTCTTTTTTCTTTATTTTATGGGTTTGTTTTTACATGCAGACCTCCTGAATTAGTCAAATTCACATAAAACAGACTTTTAAAGCAGACTACAGAAGTCTCTTAAAATCACCATATATTGTTATTTCCACCTAAGAGAAGGTTAGCTGGTCTGTCAGTTCTACCCCTTTGTTAGACAAACTTCCAGAATGCCACACTTATGCTACAAGCAAAGGCTGAATTCAAACCTATTTGTTGACTTAGTTACAATTATACCCCTTTTACTTTAGGTGCCAATCTAAGAAAATCACAGCTAAGCTGGGTTGGCTGCTGTGAAATGCAAAATGCAAACCTATATGATAGCAATAGCTAACATGTATTGAGTGCCTAACATGAGCCAGGCACTGTTTTAAGGATTGGCATCTTAATAAATCTTCGTAACAACCCTAGGTGGTAAATGCTACTGTGCACATTTCACAGATATAAGGACTGGGGCTCAGGAAGTATACCTTCCCCAAACCACACAGCAAGAGATGGAACCAGGTCTGAAATGCATGCGATCTGGCTCTAGACCAGTTGGTATATAATTTAAATAAAGGGTAATTAAAAGTTTAAAAAATAAAAAATTCAGTTTTTTAGTTTTATAAGTGAAATTTCATGTGGCTAGTGGCTACAATGTTAGACAGTACAGATATAAAACATTTCCATAATCACAGAAGCTTCTAATGGATGGCACTGTAATAGATTACTCTGCCTTACCAATGACAAGGAAAAAATAAATTATAGGATTTTTTAAAATCACAAATAACTTTAACTGATAAATGATATCCACGTTATTAAATTTGCTGATTATTCTCCCTTGTTAACTACACTAGTATATTGTCATAAAATAGCCATTACACAAGCAAAAAGTTTTCATTGACAAAACCTAAGTGACAAGTATTATATTCTACACATAGACACTTAAATAATGCCTAAAATATCATGAAAATGTGCCAAAGCAATTAACCAAATCAAAAGTGCTGCCAATTCCTGTCTTAAGCAAAGATGGCTTCTAAAAAGTGTGAAGGGATTACAAAATTACAATTAAAACATAAGACAATCGGGCCAGCCTGGTGGCGCACTCAGTAGAGTGCGGCGCTTGGGAGTGCGGCGGTGCTCCCGCCGAGGGTTCGGATCCCATGTGGAGACCGGTCCGCTCGCTGGTTGAGCGCGGTGCGGACGCGACGCCGAGGGTTGCGATCCCGTTACCTGTCACGAAAAAAAGACAAAAAAGAAAAAAATAAAAAAACATAAGACAATTAAAATGTCTGCTTACAAACACTTTAATGCTTTAATAGCAATAGCAATATTGGTGATATGGCCCATAAATACTATAGTCCCAAAACAATTTTTTTTTAAATTGACATTACATATATTTAAGTTAAAATTGAAAGTTGGGGTATAAATTTTGAATCTTAGTACATGTAAATAAAAATCTATGTAGCAAATTAGGAATTAACAATAATTTTTAAATATTCTTTATTTTATAAAAGATTGCACAGTCAAATTTATTTAAGTAGCAAAGTGTCCATAGGGGTTAGAATGTTATTGATTTGAAATGCAACATTCAGAGAGAGAAAAAAAGTCAACTTTATATACCCTTTTTTTTTTTTTTTGTCTTTTTTCCATGTCCGGCAACGGATCGCAACCCTCAGTGTTGCCCCCGCACCGGACCGGGGACCGGCAATGGGACCGCAAACCTCGGCGTTGCTCCCGCGCCTCACTCAGCCAGTGAGCGGGAACCAGTCTGTATGTGGGATCCGAACCCTCGGGCGGGATCGCCGCCGCGCTTCCCAAGCGGCACACTATCCAGTGCGCCACCGGGCCGGCCCCTATATACCCTTAATAGTACCAAAATGTACTTCAAAATTAAGCAACTGAGCTAAAATATTAAAAGGCAATACAATTTCTATGCAAGGTTGTCACACAATAATGTATACTATTAGAGAAACTCACTATCTGTGAAACTTTTTTGATATTAATCTACCTTCAGAATTTTAGCTTTAAATCCAAATTAACTGCTTTATGGGTTATTTTTGAATATCTGTTATGACATGCAATGTATAAAATCTTTCCAAATAACGTTAGCCTATAGTACCTGCTAAATTTATATTTGGGTGAGATTATTTTTGAATGGGCATTAATGTTAGCACTCTCACGACAAAGCACATTCTTCCTCATCAACAATAATGAAAAATCTATGGGCTTCTCGCTGTTTGGAGTGTCTGAGAAAGAGAGATGTGTCCTGTCGTCAACTAAGCATTTTAATAAAGTTTCTATAAAAATACCGAGGAAAAGATTAGGCAGCAAGTACATGATGCCAACTGTTAAGGCCCTGTGTCTGCAATCATATCTAGTCGCTCTTTTCTTCCCTGTGCCCTCTCCAGAGTGGGGCGGCTGCAGCCCCAGACCATCCTGGAGCCTCTGGCCATGTCTGATGAGTTGCTTTGAGCCACCTCTGCTAGACTCGGTCAAGGGTAGAGGAAAGAGTGCTGAAGACCATGGGAACCTGAAAGACTCAGCTGCTACTGTGAGGCTTCAGGGATTCACATCAAGTGCCCTTTTGTTTTTCTGTTGTTTAAGCAAAATTTAACACTTTGAGTTTTATTACAATCTGAAATACTTACCATCAAGAATAAAAGTTCAAACAAATCATTTTGTCTCTCTGCTGACTTCCAAAGGTACATGTTTAAGGGAATCAACAATACAATGAGAATTATTGCATTATGAAATAAAAGGTGAGTGTAAATACAGACTAAATGATTTTTTGAATAGCTGAAAGTCCATATTTTAAGTCATTTTTAGGAAGGATGATAAAAGTCTGCAGTTCTTAGAATCTTAGCCCAAATCTTTTCTGTGTTTGTTTGGAATTCTTGCCAAGTTTCGTTACAAAGTATAAACATATAAATGTACAGCATAGAGAACTAATGGTATCCAGGTCTCCAATTAAAAAACTAACTACCAGTTCCAAACACTGCATCTGCTCAGGGTAAATTAATTTTTAGTAAATTCTGACTTTTGCATTTTTATATAATTATACTTCAGACATAAATGGAACAATAATAGAAGGTTATTTAATTTCTGTCTCTGAATGTCGTGTCCAAATGTTAAAAGGAAAAATCATTTACTTACATAGATCAAAATAGTATAATAACTGAACAAATCTAAAATTGTTTAATAATTCGTGACATTAATTTCAATTCAATATTGTTGGTATAGTAAAATTAAGACTACTAAATAAACTGATAATTTCATTGGAATTATACCAAAGGGTTAATTCATTTCTAATTTTAAATTGTGTTTGGGGAATATTAGGAAATATTATTAAATTTATATTCACTCCAAAATTTTCAAGCTTATAAATTCAGACAGTCTCATTTGAATCCCCAGATAGCTTAATTTGCTTTGAAGAGAAAGTATTTTTTCTTTCATTCATATAATTCAAAACAGCTAAACAGATTCTACTTCGACAATTTAAATGATTCACATGTGAGAACAAATATGGAAAATCTAAGCCCCAAACAAAATTTCAGACTTAAATTATAATGATAATTTAAAATGTGTGTAATATAATTATAGTATAGGGTCTGCTATAATGAGCTCGCGATACTATATCTATATCAAATGTGTTAGGACAGTGATATTAGATATGCCTTTCTCTGAGCATTTTTTTTACACATTTCTGAATTATAATACCTGTGCCAGAATCAGTCTACTGTATCAAGAATTTTTTGGATGGCGAAATGAATTTTTTAAATTGTCAAAACATGATAGAGCAAACTTTCATTTTCCACATAGGATCTACTGAAATACGAATATCAACTGTGTATGAAATTTAAGTTTATAAAGATAGTCATGTACGCATTTTGAAAAAAATCTCAAGAAAGTTGAAGATCGATATATTAATAACTCTGATTTGATAATTTTATACAATCAGAGCTTTAATTATGAGCACTAATTAATGATTACATCCTTCCCCATAAATGCTATGTTGGCCTTTTATACAAACATTTTTTTTTCTTTTAAGCATATAAAAAATATGTCAAACCACAATACAGACCCTCTTTTGACAGTTACATCTTTGTTGATTATTAAGCTAATACTATCTTGTTGAACTGACAAATATACACCATTGCTCCATGTAAAAGTTCAGTGCAGTAACAGAAAACTACTACATAGACAATTCTGTTTACAGTAAATAGTTATATGACAAAACACTGGAGTAGTTATGTTATTTGTTGCTTGATAGCAAAGTACTGCTTAGATTAAAAAGTCATTAATTCCAGGTTGAGGCAGGAAGGTAATTCAGAGTGATTGTTCTGAACAGGAAGGGGCAGTGCACTGTGAATTCAAGTAACAAAAGTGGCATAGTATTCAACCACTTATGTTTAAATAGCCATCTCTCTCTTTATCCATCCATCCATCCATTCATCCATCCATCTATCCATCAACCATCCATTCAATAAGAAGCTACTACAAATGAGTAATTACAATGTGCTGAGATAGTGCTAAAGAAGACAGGATGGGTGCAGCTTATTCCCTAGTGCTAAAACACACAGATATTTAATTACAATATAAACTCTGGTGAAATAGTGCCATGCATATATTTTTTTCCTATGGTAGCACTTAAAGAGGTGAGACAAATTTAAAATGGGAAAGCAGAGCAGGTTTTTCATAGGAAGGTGGATGTGAGTCTAGGACAAGGTGTGGTGACATTAACAACAGGAAGCTCCAGAGGTCACCTCGTCATTCCAGCAATTCTTACCACGGATTAAACTCATGGCTGGGACTCCATAAAAGCCGGCTGCATCAATGAGGACAGAGAAAGTTTCTCCAGGGTGAGAGAATACCATGTGCAAGTTAAGAAGCAGGGAAATACCCTGCGGGTTCCGGGAAGGAGCCTCAGGTGTGGCTGCGATGTGGGCTGAAGGGACCTGTGTAGTGGGAAGTGAGCGCAGAGAAGGGGAGAGAGCCAGGTGGTGAATCATATGGAAATTAGGAAAACTGATGAGATAACATCTCTGCCTTGAACTCTGTTGAAAAAGACAAAATTATGTTTGGACACTGAGCCATAAATCAATAAAAGGGCACAAAGATCAGTGCAAAGACAGGAGAAGGAGGTCTTGAAATAATGCATATTTTACAATGTCTTGTCTTCCCAGTTCAAGGGAATCTTCATTTTTCAGAAGTAATTGTACAGAAAAAAATTTGTGCCCATAGGAGCGAGTAACATTTTCCTTGTAGTTAGTAACCTTCCAATGATGATTAGTTTCTGAATAAACAAAAACCTGCATAAAGAGATCCCGATGTCTAGTCTGTATTCTTTACTAACCCTTCAGTGTGGAAGGCTTCTCCGGCTTTGGTGGAAGCATGACAGGGTCCTGACCTGGCTGCCAGGTGTGGGCCTTGACTGATGAGGGCACAGAAACCTGCTGACCCCACCCTCACCCCTGGTTTCCAGGTTGCCTTTCATCCCGAGCCCTTGGTGCTTTTTCACTCTCCCTACAAACCCCAAGAAGCTCTGGACCGATCATTGGCTGCCAGCTGTCCCCAAGTCCTGACCAGTGTGGACTTCCAGGCTTACCCTCTTCAAGTGTCTCTTGACCCTGATTGTGTATTTTGACTTAAGTTTAGGTAACTCCTCCTCTCCAGTTGCTGATTGTGGTTGGATTTGGACCTACCTGCCATCCTTCATTTACCTTTTTCAGAAGTTCTGATTTAGGCTTCCTGACATTGCCTCCCCACCTGGGATTCTGACACTAATTCTAGACTTGAAAAACTTCCGGGTTTTATTCACATAGGCATTTATTTTGGTTTTGTGCATCAGTGTTTATTCCTAATAAAGATAATTTTTGATTTCTAACAATTCAAAGCCTGGACAAAGACGTGCATGCTCCAGAGCTCTGCCACATGCAACTTTAATGCACATGCCATGCGAGGTGGAAATTTGCACACTGGGTTCCTGTGGACGGCCAGTCTGTCAGCGGGCAAGCAGGCCCTGTTAGACTGCCCAGAGAAGCTTGGGACTTTAAAAAAGCATTTTAAATGAAGCAAGTGTGTTTAATGCAGATCATGTATTTTTTGTATTTTACACAAAGATCTTTTTAAAAATTCTTACAAAGAATCAAGTGAATGCAGTTTTTTCCCTAGCCTATCTCCCTGTAATTTTGGATTTTACGGGTTAGAGTGAAGTTGAGTAGAATACGCCTTCCTAGCAGAAAATTCTTCCTAAGAGACTGCTGCTACTTGTGGTGTGAAATATGTGAAATAACTCTTTTACAAAGTAATATAAGTTATAAGTCAAATTATGCTAATTTTTACATAAATAGATACAAATTCAGGGGGGTAATAAGATGCAGTCTGAATCATGCCCAATCTTCTAGACTACCCTTCTGGAAGGAAAATATTTTTTTTTCTATTTAGGACATAGAAAAAATGATATGTTAAGCTATTTCTCAATTGCTACTTGCCTCCTTAATACATATTTAAGAGATTCATTCACTAATAAAATTACCTATCTTCCACTTTTCCAAGAGTTTTGGACAAAAAATTAATTTACTATTCTATCACTAGTGTAAGATCTTTTGTAGCAGACACTCTATTCTGTAGACACAGTGCCTCTTGTAAAATAGACTATAGAGAGCGTAATTAATTTTATAACTTTGTCCAGAGTTTTGCAGAGATTTTGTGACGTTTCTGCAGTATGAATACATTTTTTTCTTAAATATCAGTTCTCCACAGTCAACTACTTAACTGCTGCTACTATAACTTTAAATGTCAAATGACTCCTATGGCTCTTCTGAAATATTTAAAGGGAGTTTTTTTCCCCCACATTAGATTGTCGCTGCTCTCATAGAGTCAGTCTTAAATCTATCCCATCACCACCGTTACCACCACCCCTACCACCATCGTACCACATGCAATTATAATTGACTTGCTTGGAAGATTGTAGTTAAAGGCTGAAATAAATCAAAAGCAAATAATTTATATGCAACACAATGTGTAGTATAGCAAGTGTTTATCAAATTGGCTATAGTCTCCTTTTCCTTAATCCTGTATGTGTATTGAGAATCTACTGTCTTTCCTTCCTTCCCTTGTTCTGTTAGTTTCTTTTGTTCATTTTTTTGTTCTTTCACTCTTTTACTTTTTTTTATTTATATTTTGCCTCTGGTGCTCTTAGCTTCAGAGTATGGGATCATTCTGTTTTTTCAAATATAGGCCCTGCATATACCCAGCATTGAATTTGCCTTCTTCCAGCCATGATTTGAGGAAATAGAAGACAAATGTAGGAAAAGACAGTGGAAAAGATGGTTGAGACGGTGCATTCCACCTTTACATTCTGTCACGCTATTTTGTTGTGGTTGTTATTTTCTATAATGAGAGTTCTGTGTTGTTGCTAAAACTTATGAAGGGCCCAACAGGTGGAAATAGTTGTTATGTCTGTTCCTGAAATTTGGTGAAAATCAAAAAGCAAACGTTAATTCTTTGGAGATCAATATCTTCTGTTTTACTGAGGTGTCTAGGGAATCAACTTTCTGCATATTTGTGTATGGAACCCTCCACTGGTGCCTTCCATCTGTCTTATGTATGTCTGGTTGAAATGGGTGCCCTAGGTCATTGCATAAGTGGTGACTCCTCACATGTCCTCTAACCAGAGTCTTCCTGTCTTTGAAAGGGCCTGACTTGTGCAACCAAGTGCTACTGCATGGTCAAACTATCCTGGCTCTTGAATTTTTGTAGTCAAATTTGCAATTTTTGTTAGGTTGTGGTTTATGATTTGTTTTTGAAATTGCAAAATCACTTTGATGCAAGCTGCTGTTCTCTGAACCCAATCCAGATATGCTGAAAACTCCAGGTTTATCAAACAAAAATGTAAGAAGTAATAATAATAATTGTTAATATTAAGGAAAGAGACCTCATCAGTACTTTGGGTTTGGCAAACTATTCTGGCCTGTCTTACAAATTTTTTTTGGTTGGGCAAAATTTGTTTGGCCAAGCATTTCCCCCTTAATTTGTAAACCCCTGAGTATTACAGGGGAAACTTAATCCACATGTTTCTGGTTCACTGCCTCTTAAATCGTCAAAATGTTGATTTCCAAAAGCTTTTTAGGGCTAAAAGAGGTTTATCAGTCACTATACAAGTTCTTGAAAGTGTTTTATACCTCAGCTTGTAGATCCCAGTGGACATTAACTCAAATTCCTAGAGTTTGGCTCTAAATTTAACATCAACAAAGTTTGGGATCCAAAGCAGCCCAACAACAGTCAGTGCTTTGAAAAGTACTACATTACTGGAAGAACACATGTGTTGAATGGAATGTACAAATAAAAGCACACCAAAAAGCAAGGTTTGAGGGATTGATGGCAAGCCTTCCAAGGAATGACTGTTGTGTAAATTTTTATTTGATTGGCTTTCTTTTACTTGTGAATTCCCTGGCCACTTCTCCCCAGGTTAGGGTTCTTCAGCTGTGCTGCATCCTGGGTAATTCCATTTTGTACATGAAAAAAGTATTTTTTTTATAAAAAAAAGTAAGTATTCTGATAATCTTGTCCAAGTGAAAAGAATAAGGAAAAAGACATAAAAACTTATTGTCTGGAATGCATCTTGTAATTTCCATAATTCACGAAAAAAATTCATTCACTGCCAATTTATTTAACATCATCCAAAGTATAAGGTTACATGGAATAAATAGCTAATTGGGTTAATTTAATAGCAGGTTAAATCTTTCCTTTATTTTGTCTAAAAGGCACATTAAAATAGTACAATTTTCAAGTGGTCTTGGAAATCTAAAGTAGAGTTTCTTGATAAAAAAATATATAGCTTTCCCACTGTGGGGTTTATAGTGGGAGTTGCTGGCATGCTTCCAGTTCACTGCATGAAAATCTAAGCTGCCTGTATAAGTGCAGAATTTAGTGTTGGGTCTTAAGGTTTTGTTTGGCATCTTGCCAAAGATGTTATGCATTTAGCTGGGAAAATTGCCTAGAAGCTAATTGAGAGGAAAACACTAATATACAACCTCCCCCCTTAAGAAAAAAAAAAAAAAAAGCCATGGATATGCATATGGTGCTGTTCATTGATAAGATTTGTATGTATACAATCAAGACTTGTAGTAAAGTTGCTTAGGATGTATTTTCCCTGATTATCCACCCGCCATATATCTGCTCCTTTGAAATGTCTGGACTTTCTCTATGATCAGTATTTCTGCACAGTGTCTGCTCATTTGAAGCAGGTCATTTAAGTCCCTTTAAAAATGCTGCTAACTAAAGGATACGTGATTACTCAGGAATGCAGGAGAGGGTATATATTAATTCCATCTCTTAATCAAATATTTCCAAAAGGGACATTTAGGTGCAGGATCTCAGTCTCCTCTCCAGACACGGTGGGTGGAATTTGCTCTCCCTTCCTATGAAAGGACCCATTATCCTCAGCTGAACCCCCCTGTCCCTGAGGGCCACCAGAGCCTGAGTCAGCTCTCAGGCTTGGTGTCCTCAGAACTCAGGGAGCACTGCTTATTCAGGGCTTCATGACTTTTCATTTTGCTGATAGCGTTAGTACCTGAATTTTACATTTCCTTCTCCTGGTACCTAACTTGTGTTTTCTTCTCTCCTGGATTTTTTCTCCAGTACTTTTAATATAGTTCTCCTCTTTAGCCTGTGCTCTTTTTCCATCTGTGGCATGCTCCACCCCCTTGTTGTTTTTGTTTGTTTGTTTGTTTGTTTGTTTTTATCAATAATCACGACAGAGAACCACTGGTGTTCCCAAGGACTTAACTGCAGTATTTTCCTTCTTCAAAATGAAAGCAAGGAAAGCTGGTTTTATATATTTGCTTATTGTTCTTAGCAGATTAAAATTTATCTGGGAGAACCCACTGTCACAATTATGCCACATTAGTAATGAAGTCACAGTTGCCAGTACCTTCTATCCATCCTCATCCCACTCCTTTCTCAGGGATGCTTTCCCGAAGCTGGGAAGCCCTGCTCATCAATGGCAAAGCTCTCAGTAAGTGGGCGTCTTGGTCACTTTCAGAGCCTTTCTTTGTGGTTCTCACTGCGGCCTTGGAGAAAGGGCTTCAAGAGGGGGGGCAGCAAAGACAGAGAAAAAGCTGGGGGTACGCTTTGGGCTAGACAAAGAGGGAGAAGTGATCCTTTAATTAAGACGAGTGTTCTTTTGTACCTGCACTGTATCCTTCTGATGAGTTGAGGTAGAGAGGACATAAGCAAAGCAGAAACAATGGAGTTGCTACTGTATGAATTCCTTCTCCTTATACTTAATCCTGTCCTTATTGGGGCCTTGGGTAGAAAGCTGATAATTTTGGTGAGCCCTAAAAGAAGGCAGTGGCTTGAATTCCTGCCACCATCCCCTTGATAATGAACAGGACTAATGAATGCGGGTAAGTGGTAGGAATCTGTGACCAGCTGCATTGGGGCAGGTAATACAGCTCAGATTTAATTGGAAGCAGGTATTGGAAGGCTGTATTACTTTAATTGGTGAGGGGTTTTCTAAATGGAAAGGACAAAGTATAATGGACAAATTGTGTAGTACAATAGCACTTAAGCTGGGATTGTATGCATTCGTTAATCTGCTGAGGAATGAGGCAATTCTAAACAATTTTCTCAGTGAAACCAACTCCAGAAAGCTTGTCCCTTTTGTTCTCCCTTGGGAAAATGCAAGATTGAAACAGAAAATACCTTGACCAAGGCAATCATTTGCCACGTGTGGAAAGCGGATACAGCTGTAAACTATGGAAAAGGGATCTTTGTAGTACAATAAAGGATGGAAAAAGAGATAAAGCTTGGGATAAGAGTGGGCCTGTCACTGCATCTAAAGGAGGAATAAAGTGATGGCATTTACAGTGACAGATGAGACTCTAAAGAGAATGCAGGACAGTTTAGAGAGGGAAATTTGATATTTAAAAGAAAGGGCTGTGATAATTAAAAGTAGCATTACATTAAACTGTTACGCATATCATTAATGACAGAAGGAAACGGGTGCCTTTTAAAAAGTTAATGATTCCTGTAAAACCATTCCTGAAACTTTACACTTTTAAAAGTCCATATGAACATAAACTTGGCCTCACAGGTTGTATTTCTGATTTTCAAATTTCCTTAAAAAATATAAAACCCAATGCAGTTAGAATTATACTTCAGTAATTGTGTGGTGTTGTCCACGAAGAATGCTCAAGTCTTGTGCGGCTTGGGAAGGGACGGACTGAGAGCAGCCCTTTAAACACTGCTGCAAAAGGCTCTCTCATTTGAGATGTGGGTGTAAAACGAGCCCATGGGACCTTCGTTGTCAAGCACATGCTATTGCCTTGTTTCCTTTGATAATTTATATTTGACAACATCCAATATCACATCAATGGAATGGCATTTATGAGGAAAAAGAATTGCTTCCAGATTTGTGGCTCAGGGACGAGCTCTGATGAGATTGCTTAGCAGGATGCTCAGCTGGTTGAAACTTAGTGGTAAAGGGCCCTTGCATCTGAATTCTAAACAGGGCTCTGGCACTTGTATATTTCATTACAGGTGGGAAGACTGGAGAGATTGAATGTCCTCTGGAGTTCACGGAGGTTTGGCAGTGGAGGCAGAGAAACAAAACACAGCACAGTGGGAGTGTGGAATGGACTTTCCCAGGATCCCCAGGTGGGTTTCACGTGTTGCCTCGAGAAGCATGCGAGCTATCTGGCTTTCCACACTGGCTGGAAGGGCTGCATTATCTTACCTAGCTATTGTTCCCAGCTCAAACCAAATCTACACAGCTAGAGTTTATATAAAGATCTCTTTGGAAGGAAAACTATTTTGCTATCCAAACATCTAGATTCCACATATGGAACAGCACGGACTGTTGCCTCAATCTCTAAAGTACAGACTTGCTGGAAAAACACCCTCAGTGTGAAATCATATTTATTCTAAAAGTAAAGAATAAAACCTTTTCTGGTCATTGGTGTATAAGGGCAAAATCCTGCTCGAAACTCAGCAAAAGATGCCACAAACTCTAAGATTTAAAAATCACCAAGTTAACAAAATACATTCACAAAGTCTAGAATCTTACTGCTTCAACACGTCAAAAAGATGTTTCTAATAATGCTAATTCAAATGCATTAGTTTGCCTCCACATTAAAAAATAAAACTTTTCAAATTCCTTGGGGGTGGGAGTCAGAGTAGGGTGGAAAATTCAAAGCTAAAGTCTAAAGTAATTATCTATTTTAAGAATAGTAGTGTGGAAAATCACAGTGTGCATCTATACTGAAGTCATCCAAGCTTTTAAATTGAGTGTATGTATGTGGTTAGAGTATGATGTAAAAGTTGGTGAAATGTGACTATGCTTTATGTAAGTATGAAAAAAATTCAGAATCAGAAAAAAATGCAACTAGAGCAGGTCAAATATTTGTGGGACCCCTGCCTTCCTTTGCCCCTAAAATTAAACATAAGTATTCTTATGTATCCGACTTACCCCCACACTCATTTCTCCCTACCAACAGAATAGATAAAGAATGTCTTCTGCAATAAACATCTTATATAAATTTTAGCTAACAGCGATTCAGCATTGGCAACATTGATTTGTACAAAAATCCATTATCCTAAGAGATATTTACACGGAACATGATACTTAAAAAGATGAATCTTGTACACACACGTGTGCACACTCACACACGCATGCATACATCTATTTACTGAGTATTTACTATGAGTCATTTAATCCAGCTAGTTGACATTACGTTCTTCTTACCAGCGACTAATTCAGCAACTGTAGTTTCTTTCTACAACATTCAATTATGGGTTTAGAAATCATAAAATCAATAAAATAGAGATTTCAATTATGTTTGAGAAGGTGGACATCATACAGATTTAATTGTATGTTTTCTACCATTGAGCTTTCCAGAGATATGATCGCCTAGTGGAGAATCAAGGTAGAGTCCTAACAGAACTCGGTTAAGAGTTTTACGAAATGAAATCCTACATATTGAGATAACATCTCCTTGGACTTCTGCTTCTGTTTCTCTTCATCACCCTTTAATCCACACCTATGACAATGATAATGGCCACAAAATAACACCCTACTCTCCTTATATAGGGAGAAATATTCAATGAAGGATACATAGGTTTAAATTTGATATTCAGTATTTATCACATATGCTATCCATCTATTCAGAGAGACAGAGACAAAGAGAGACATGCAAACATACAATCACATATACACACACACATATATGCACACATATGGTTAAAATAAATATTAGATTTTATATGATATCACAAGATATTAAGAAAAATATAATTAAACTTGGAGATAGCTTCAGTAAGTGGAATACATAGAAAAGAGGTCCAAATTTTAGGAGATATATTGTTACCACTTTCATGGTGAAAATGAGAGTTTGAGGATCTTAATGAATGAGTGTTTTGCTCTTAACCTTTTCTAAATATCCCTGAGTATAGGTATGTATGGCCAGTAAAGTAAATCATTACGTAGCCGTATCAAATATCATGCTTCGTGTATTTAGCTTAGATATATATTTTAAATAATGAATGTCTCTGATGATTTTTAAATGTATTATATTTATGCATCAGCATTGGGAAAAGTCTCTGAAATCTCACAAATTGAATATTTACTGACTTCTGTTTTGGGATTATTCAACTATGTCTGGAACATAAATAAATTTTGAACTTTTTGTAAGATGTAGTCAATTAATCAATAAAACAAAAAGACCTTCCACAGAAAATGCCCTTCAACTGTTTGGAATAGAGATTGAAACCTGAGAACTGAAAAAAAAGAGAAAAAATATTGCAGTTTATTTGGGCTAAAAAAAAAAAATAACTATAGAGAGCTGCAAATGAGATCCCCTGCATAAATGCAGAATTCTAGAAATTCTTCCACTTCATAAAAAGGACCAAGAAATTATCCACTGTACCACCTGACAGTAGAAGAAAATAAGCCTTCACTTTTACAAGGCTCTGGTATAGAAAGCTTCCTATGAGAAACAGAAACATTAAATTTATGCCACACTCAGGTGATGGAGCTGGAATTTATTTTATCTTTCTCTTACTTCAAACAACACGAATTTTTTATCTCACAATTATAACTTAGGATGCTTTGTATGTGGAAATCTCAAGACACTTATCCCAAAATCTCTAGAAGCAGCAAAGACATCTATATTATGATCCCATAATACAGGGTATACAGTACACCTATGGAAAAAATAATGTTGCTAAAGATGAGCCCATGATTAAAAGATATAACCACATAAGAAAATGTAACAGCATGAAAAGAACTAACAGACATAGTAAAATGAAGAATTGTTATTCTCGAGTACCAAAATTAATAATCTAAAAGTGAGTGTAAAATATTTATGTTTAAAATTATTAGAGATATAAAATTTGGGATGGAAATTATAACAAAAAATTTATGTTATGTAGGGAAAAGCAGAATTTTGAAAGAACTACAAGAATCCCAATGTTATAGTACCTGAACTCAATTAATAAATAGAAAAAGAATACTTGTATCTTAGTTCCAAGAAATTCCATGTTTGTGTTTATATAAATACAAACTAAGGAACTTGTTTTTAATTTATATATATAGCAGTTAAAATCTAAACAATGGCATTGTATAAGCAGCACTAGATAATTACTAAGAACAGCCAATAAGAATGAAAAAAAATAAAAGAATTAATCGTGAAACACTCAACTTGATTATGGTGATATTGGCCCTTTCCTAGAGGTCTGAGAAAATAACAAGGGAATAAGTAAAGAGTTTCTAGACATATCAAAAATGAGAATTCTTGGAGAGTGACATGAGCAAAATGGCAGGTTATGAAGCTCCAAACTCTTGTTCTCCCAACCAAAATTTTAAAAAAAGAAAAGAAAGAGGAAGAAGTAGAAGCAGCAGCAGCTGTGTGAACCAACTTGTAGGAGTTCTGGAAAATAATCAGAGATTTAGAGCAGCCAAGCCAATTCTCTCTCAAGAAAAAAAATCTTCAAAATAATGAGAAAGTTTTGAGTATCTGATTTTCAGAATTACCACATTATTAAAATGCCAATTTTCAACAACAAAAAAAATCAAAAGGTATACAAGGAAACAGAAAAATGGTTCATTCAAAGTGGAACAAAATAATTAATTGACATAAACTGTCCCTGAGGAAGCCCAGATACTGAACTTACTAGACAAAGATTTTAAAACAATTGTCTTAAGTTGGCTCAATTAAACCAAATCATGGACAAAGAGCTAAAGGAAATCTGGTCCACAATATATGATCAGAAGGAGAAAATCATCAAACAGATGAAAATTATTTTAAAAAATCACACAGAAATTCTGGAGCTGAATAGTACAATAACTGAAATGAAAAATTCACTAGAGAGGATCAATGGCAGATTTGTAGGAGAATAAGAATGCTTGAAGATAGAACAATTGAATTTGAGTATGATGATCATAAAAGAAAAAGAAAATAAACAAAAATCATCAGAGCCCGTGGAAATTGTGGGACATCATCAAGCAGACCAACAAATGCACTAAGGGAGCACCGGAATGAGGACAGAGAAAGAAAGGGGAAGAAATATAACTAAACGCCAAATACATTTCAAATACAAAGAAAGACATGAATCTAGAGGTCAAACAAGCTCAACAAATTTCAAATTAGATAAACCCAATGAGATCCACACTGAGAAGCACTGTAATAAGACTACTGAAATCCAAATACAATAATAGAATCTTAAAAGCAGCAATAGTGAAATGATTTGATACACACAAGGGATCATCAATAAAATTATCAACCAATTTTCTATCAGAAACCTGGAGACAGGAAAGCAAAGGGATAAAATATTTAAAGTTTCACCAGAAAAAAACTGTCAATGAAGAATTCTACATTTGACAAGATTATCTTTCAACAGTGAGGAAGAAATTACTGCATTTAAAGATAAGCAAAGCTGAGGGAATTCATTTCCACTAGCCTTGGCCTTCAAGAAATGCTAAGGGGAGTTCATCTGAAATGAAAAGATACTATAGAGTCTTTTCATGTGAAGATATAAAGTTCTCGTGTAAAGGTAAATACATGGGCAAATATAAAAGCCACTATTATTGTAATGCTGGTCTGTAGCTCTATTTTTTAAATTTTCTACAGAATTCAAAAGACAAAAGTCTAAAAAATTTAAATGTATGTTTTTAGGCACTAAATGGATGAATGTATAATTTGTGACATGAATAATACAAAGGGCAGATGGAACTTTACAGGAGTACAGTTTTCGTGTTTAATTGAGGTTAAGTATTAGTTCAAAATGGTGGTAACTTTAGGATCCAATCCCCATAATAACCACAAAGAAAAACATCTACAGAATATATGTAAAAGGAAAAAATAAGGTAACAAAACATGACACTACAAAAATCCAGTGAACACAAAATAAGGCTGTAAGTGAGGGTGGAAGGCCTGTAATACATGGAGAAGAGAAGTAGTAAATGGCACAAGCCCTTCCTTATCAGTACTTACTCTAAATGTAAACGGATTAAACTCTTCAATCAAGTCATAGATTGACAGAACAGATAAAAAACATGATCCAACTATATGCTGTCTTCAAAAAACTCACTTTAGCTCTGAGACACAAATATTTTAAACGTGAAAAGATGAAAAAAGGAATTCCATGCAAATAATAGCTAAAAGAGAGCTGGGTAACTACACTATCAGACAAAGTAGACTTTGATTAAAAAATGGTTACAATAAGCAAAGGAGGACATTATAAATTGATAGAAAGGTCAATTCACCAAGAATACACAACAATTATAAACACATATTCATCCAATATCAGAACCCCAATATATGTGCTGCAAGATTCACAGAGTTGAAGAGAGAAGTAGACAATTGTACAGGAATAATCTGAGACTTCCATACTCCCAACTTCAATAATGAATAGAACAATGAAACAGAAGATCAATAAACATCGGGAGGACTTGAACAGCTCTGTAAACCACCTGAATCCAACAGACATATACAGATCATTCCACCCTATTACAGAAGAACACACATTTGGCTCAAGTGCACATGGAACCTTCCCCCAGTGTAAACCATAAGTTAGGCCACAACCAATGGATGAAATCAATTGGAAAAAAAAGTGGAACTAGATGAAATGAAAAAGATGAAACTGAAAATCAATTTTAAAAAATGGCAATTTAGGGGCTGGCCCGGTGGCACACTGTGCTAGTGCGCTGCTTGGGAAGTGCGGAGGCGCTCCCGCCTAGGGTTCAGATCCCACATACAGACGGGTTCCCGCTCACTGGCTGAGCGAGGCACGGGGGCAACACCGAGGGTTGTGATCCCATTGCCGGTCCCGGTCCGGTACGGGGGCAACACTGAGGGTTGCGATCCGTTGCCGGACACGGAAAAAGACAAAAAAAAAAAAAAAAATGGCAATTTAAAAATATGTGGAAATTGAACAGAAAGCCTGTAAACAATCAATTGGTTAAATAACAACAGGGAGTTTAAAAACTATCTTGAGGAAAATGAAAATATAATATGCCGAACATTATGGGATGAAGCAAAGGCAGTGACAAGAGGGAAATTTATATGTTAGTGTATGTAGTTAAAAAAGAAAAATGTCTTAAATTAATAACCTTAGACTTTAATGAACTAGAAAAAGAATTCATAGAATAAAGGAGAAATATCTCAGTAATCTCAATTGATATGGAAAAAAATTTTGACAAAATTTAATACTCTTTCTTGATTAAAAAAACAATAAACTGGGAAGAGAAGGAAAATTACTCGACATGATAGAGGTCCTATATGAAAAACAAGAACGTCTGCTTTCATCACTTCTATTTAACATATTATTGAAAGTTATGGCCAGTGCAATAGGCAAGAGAAAGAAATAAAAGATATCCAAATTGAAAGTGAAGAATTAAAATTGTCTTTGTTCACAAATGACATCATCTTACACGCAGAAAACTGCAAACATTCCACAAAAAAATACTTTTGGAATTTAAGAAACAAATTTAGCAAAGTTGTAGGATACAAAGTCACTATGCCAAAGTCAGTTGCATTATTATGCATTTATACTGAACAATCTGAAAAAGAAATGAATAAGAAAATTTAATTTACAATAGCATCAAAAAGAATAAAGTACTTCGTAATAAATTAAACAAGTAAAGGACCTGTACATTGAAAACTACAAAACATTGCTGAAAGATTAGACAGTACTAAGTGAAAAGACAGCTCAGGCTCATGGATTAAAAGACTTAATATTGTTAAGATGACAATACTACCCAAAGCAATCTACAGAATCAATGCAATCCCTATCAAAATCCCAAGGACATTTTTTTTTGCATAAATTGAAAAATCCCCTAAAGTTTATATCAAATCTCAAAGAACCTCAAATAGCAGAGACAATTTTGAAAAAGAACAAAGTAGGAGGAATCATACTTTCCAATTTCAAAACGTACTAGAGAGCTACAGTAATAACAGTGTGGTACTGGCATAAGGACACACATATAGACCAATGCAGTAGAGAGAGCACCCCAAAATAAACCCTTGCATGCGTGGTCAATTGTATTGTGACAAGGGTGCCAAGACCATTTAATTGGGGAAAGGACATTCTTTTCATCAAAGGGTACCAGGAAAACTGGATATTCAACTGCAAAAGAAAGATGTTAGACCTGTACCTTACTCCATATACAAAAATTAACTCAAAATGAACCAAAGACCTAATCTGAAGAACTAAAACTCTAAAATTCTTATAAGAAAACTGCCAGCTTCATAACATTGGATCTGGCAGTGATTGCTTGAACATGATACCAAAAGCATAGACAACAAAAGGAAAAACAGGTAAACTGGACTTCATTAAAATTTAAAATATTTACATCAAAGGACACTATCAAGTGAGTGAAAAGTCAAACCACTGAATGGGAGAAAATATTTGTAAGTAATATATCTGATAAGTTATTAGTATCCAGAATACATAAATAACTCCTAAAACTCCATATCAACAACAACAAAAAAACACCAAACAATTAAACAATGGGCAAAGAATCAAGTAGACGTTCCAAAGAAAATATACAAATGGGTGTCAAGCACTTGAAAAGATGTTCAACATCATTAATCATTAGAAAAAATGCAAATTAAAACCACAGTGAGATATAACTTCACACCCACTCGTATGGCTATTACCGGGAAGAAAAAATAAATAAATAAAAATAAAAAACCAAAAACAAAAAGCAGAATTATAAGAAAGAATGTGGTAAAGTTGCACCCCTTGTGTAGTGCTGGTAGTAATGTAAAATGATGCAAAATATGGTTGAAAACAGTGTGGCAGTTCCTCAAAAAGTGAAACCTAGAAGTACCAGATGATCCAGCAATTTTACTTTCATGTATGTACTCAAAAGAACTGAAAACAAGGATTCAAAGAGATACTCATACATTGATGTTCATAGCAGCATTACTCACAATAGCCAAAATGTAGAAACAACCTAAATTCCATCAACAGACAAATGGATATACAAAAGTTGCTACATATATGCAGTGGAATATTGTTCAGTCTTAAAAATAAATGACATGCCTCTGGTACATGCTGCAACACAGATGAAAGTTGAAAGTATAATGCTAAGAGAAAGAAGCCAGACACACACACACACACAAATGTAAGATAATTTCACTTACATGAGGTACCTAAAATAGGCAATATAATAAAAACAGAAAGTAGAATACAGCTTACCAGGGGTTGAAGGTAGTGGGTAATGCAGAGTTAATATTTAATGGGTACAGAGCTTCTGTTTTGAATGATGAAATGTTCTGGAAATAGAGATGATGGTTGCACAACATTGTGAATGAACTTAATGCCACTAAATGCTTAAAGATGCTTTAAAGGTATTTTGTATTATATACGTGTCACGACAATAAAAAAAAGAAAACTAAAAAGCAAAAAGACTAACAAAAAATCTTTCTCACTTCTCATCAATATATTAATCCACAAAAGGAGCCTGTTTCTGAAAGTCTCCAACATTCTCCCAGAGTTAATTCTTGAAGTCCAGCATTTCCTTGAGCCAGAAGTGGCCTTAACTGGTAAAAGAAATAGTCACCCATATGCAGTGATTGAAGTGCAACAAATAGCTCTAAATATTAAAGAAAAGGTGATTTTTCATTGAGTATTTGATATTCAAAGTTTTCTTAACATCTGAGAATAATGATTCAGCCCATCATCATCATAATAGATGTAGGAAAAGCATTTGACAAAATCCAACACATATGCTTGACAAAAACTCTCAGCAAACTAATAGAAGGAATCTTCCTCAACTTGCTGCAAGACATCTTCATAAAGCCTGCAGTTAACATCACACTTAAAATCAAAAGGTTGAATGTGTTCCCTGTAAGATGGGAACAAAGCAAGGATTTCAGTTCTTGCCACTCCTATTTAATGTTTTATTTGATGTTTTAACCAGTATAAAATGCAAATTAACAACAACAACAGCAGCAGCAGCAATAATAATAATATGAGAAATTAAAGGCTATTCATATTAGCAAGTATGAAATACAACTGTACTTATTCATAGATGATATCATCATATATGGACAAAATCCTAAGAGATCCACAATAAAACCTCCTAAACCTAATTAACGAGGTCAACATGATTTCCCATATAGAATCAACACACAAAAGGTGATTGTATTTTATACATTAGTAACAAATAATCCCGGAATTAAATTAAGAATACAGTTCTATTCATAAAATCATCAAAAAAAATCAGGAATACATTTAACAAAAGCAGTACAAAACATATGCATGGCAACTACAAAACATTGCTATGATACATTTAAAGAGGATTAACTAAATGGAGAGATATTACATATTTACGGATTAAAAAATTAATACTTTTATGATTTTTCTTTTTCCCTAAATTCGCTCTCCCTATCAAAATCTCAGGAGTTTTCATTTCTTTTTCTTTTTCTTTTTTTTACAAAAATTAACAAACTGAAACTAAAATTTAAAAAGAATTGCGAAGCACTTACAACAGCCTAAATAACGTTGAAAGGGTAAAATAAATTTGGAGGACTTAGATTTTCAGATTTCAAAATTATTATAAAGTTACAGTAAGCAATATACAATGCTGCTGGTGTGAGGACAGACATATCGATCAATGAGAGTCCTGAAATAAACACTCACATTTATGGCCAAATGATTTTCAGCAAGGATCAGATGAGTAAAAGTCTTTTATATAAATAGTACAAGGACAATTGGATATACACATGTCCAAAGATTAACGTAGACTCTTTTGTCCCAACATACACGACTGATTCAAAAATGAGTCATAGACCTAATATAAAGGCCAAACTCATACAACTTCTAGAAGAAAATACAGGAGAGAATATTTGTGACTTCAGTTTAGGCAAAGAAAGATAAATTGAATAACCAAAAAGAAAGATAAATTGAAATTCACCAAAAATTTTTTTAAGCTTTTTCTGATGAAAAGATACCATCAGAAAATTTAAGAAATAAGACACAAACTGAGAGAAAATATTTGCAAATCCTATCTGATAAAGGACTTGTTACAATATATAAAAACTCTCAAAACTCAATAATAAAAAACCAAACAACCCAGTTTAAAAATAGATAAAATATTTGGAGCTATATTTCACTAAAGAAGATATATAGATAACTAGTGACCACATAAAAGGGAGCAAACATTACTATTTATTATGAAAATGCAATTTAAAACAACAATGAGAAACTACTTCACACCAAATTGAAGGGTTATTTTTTTTTTTAAATCCCCAAATGTTGACAGAGATACAGAGAAATGAGAACCCTCATATGTTGCTGGGGGAAATGTACAAGGGCTTAGCTACTTTGAAAAAGTTTGGCCATTATTTAAAAAGTCAACATAGGGCTGGCTGTTTAACTCAGTTGGTTAGAGTGTGGTGCTGATAACACTAAGTTCCACGATTCCCTCACTGCACCAGTCAGCTGCCAAAAACTAAAATAAATAATGTAAAATGTCAACATAAACTTACCAAATAACCCACTAATCCCATTCCCAGGTACCTAGGAAAAAAGAAAACATACACATACACACAAAGGCTTTCATAGGAATGTTTATATTAATAGCATTATTTATAATGGTTGTTTCTCTCAACCAGTAAATAGACAAAATTTGGTATATCCATATAATAACGAATACTATTAAGCAATAAAAATAGCAAGTTATTGGAAAAGTTGTCATGAATGAACCTCAAAAACATTGTGCTAAATGAGCAGAGTCAGATAAGACAGACCACATTTTACATGATATCATTTATATGAAAAGTTCAGTCAGAGCTAAAATATAAACACGAAAAGTAGATTAGTTGCTGGCTGGAAGCTAGACATGTGGATAGTGACTGGCAAAGGGAAGGAGATATGTTCTTTTATTATTATTATTGGTTATGAATACTCATGAGATACAAAGCTGATTGTCACCACTCGTGTCCATGATGTGGGGGCCAGATTCACACTGGCTGTATACCCATTACCACAAATTGCATGTGTACCCTGTGTGCCACTCAGTTATATCCCTAACCTCCCTTCCCTCCCACTCCACTTTGTAGCCCAAAGAATGTCTCTCCTTCTGCAAGTCCAATGCACTACTGTGGTCTTTCTTTCCTTCCTTCTTTCTTTCTTAGCTCCCACATATGAGTGAGCACATGTGGTATTTATCCCTCTGTGCTTTGCTTATTTCACTCAAAATAAGTTTCTCCAGGCTCATCTGTGTTGTTACAATTAGGAGTATTTCATTCTTTTTTATGGCAGAGTAGTATTCCATGGTGTATATATACCACAGTTTCCTTATCCAATCATCTATTTAAGGGACATTTAGGTTGGTTCCATATCTTGGCTATTGTAAACAGAGCTGTGATGAACATGGGAGTACAGGTATCCCTTAGACAAGATGATTTCCATTCCTCTGGGTATATACCCAGAAGTGGGATTGCTGGATCATATGGAAGATCTATCTGTAGTTGTCTGAGAAACTTCCATACTGTTTTCCATAGTGGTTGTACTAATTTACAGTCCTACCAACAGTGTAGGAGTGCTCCCTTCCCTCCACACCCTCGCCAGCATTTGTTGTTTGCCATCTTTTTGATTATAGCCAGTCTAACTGGAGTGAGGTGGTATCTCGATATAGTTTTAATTTGCATTTCCCTGATGACTAGTGATGTTGAGCATTTTTTCATGTACCTGTTCACCATCTGTATGTTCTCCTTCAAAAAATGTCTATTCAGCTCCTTTGCCCATGTTTTAATTGGGTTATTTGTTTTTTGACTATATAATTGTTTAAGTTCCTTGTATATTATGGATATTAATCCCTTGTCAGATGCATAGTTAGCAAAAATTTTCTCCCACTCTGTTGATTGTAATTTCACTCTGTTGATTGTTTCCTTTGCTGTGCAGAAGCTTTTTACTTTGATATAGTCCCATTTGTTTATTTTTTTCTTTTGTTGCTTGTGCTTTTGGGCTCATGTTCATAAAGTCTGTGCCCAGACTTAGTTGCTGAAGTGTTTCACCTATATTTTCCCTTAGTAATTTACCAGTCTCAGGTCTTATACTTAAGTCTTTAAACCATTTTGTGTTGATTTTAGTGTATTTTGAAAGAAGCTTATCTAGTTTCATTCTTCTGCACATGGATATCCAGTTCCACTCATTGAAGAGGCAGTCTTCTCCCCAATGTAGATTTTTGTTGCCTTTGTCCAACATCAGATGGCTATAAGCCTGGGGGGTGATTTCCAGGTTCTCAATTCTACTCCACTGGTCTGAATGTCTATTTTTATACCAGTACCATGCTGTTTTGGTTACAATAGCTTTGTAGTATAATTTGAAGTCAGGTAGTGTTATACCTCAGGCTTTATTTTTTTTCCCTCAGGATTGCTTTGACTATTCAGGGTCTCTTGTGTTCCATATGAAAGGTAAGATTGTTTTTTCCGTTTCTGTGAAGAATGTCATTGGTATTTTGATACGGATTGGTAAATCTGTAGATTGCTTTGGGTAGAATAGACATTTTCACAACGTTAATCCTTCCAACCCAGGAGCATGTAACATCTTTCCATCTTTTCATGTCTTCTTTAATTTCTTTCATAAGTTGTTTGTAGTTCTCATTGTAGAGGTCTTTCACCTCCTTGGTTAAATTGATCCCTAGGTATTTTATTTTTTTTTGTGACAATTATAAATGGGCTAACTTTCTTTATTTCTCTTTTTGTTAGTTTGTTATTTGAGTATATAAATGCAACTGATTTGGGGGCATTTATTTTTATCCTGCAACATTACTGAAGTTATTAGCCAGCTCTAGGAGTTTTTTGATAGAGTCTTTACATTTTCCTATATATAGTATCATGTCATCCACAAATAGAGAAAGTTTGACTTTGTTTTTTCCAATCTGGATTTCCTTTATTTCTTTCTCTTGCCTAATTGCTTTGGCTAGTACCTCTAGTACTACACTAAATAGAAGTGTTGAGAGTGGGTATCCTTGTCTTGTCCCTGTTCTTAAGGGAAAGGCCTTCAGTTTTTCCCCATTCAGAATGATACTGGCAGTGGGCTTGTAATAAATGGCTTTCTATCCCTCATTTGTTGAGAGTCTTTATCATGAAGGTTGTTGGATTTTGTCAAATGATTTTTCAGCATGTACTGAGATAATCATATGGTCTTGATGCTTGAGTTTGTTGATGTGATGTATCACATTTATTGACTTTCATATCTTGAACCACACTTGCATAACTGGGATGAATCCCACTTGATCATAGTGTCTAATTTTTTTAATGTGTTCCTGTATTCTGATTGCCAATATTTTGTTGACAATTTTTGGATCTATGTTCATCAAGGATATTGGCCTATAATTTTCTTTTTTTGTTGTGTCTTTATCTGGTTTTGGTATCAGAATTACATTGGCCTCATAGAATGAGTTTGGGAGAATAGCTTTTGTTTCAATTGTATAGAATTGTTTGAGGAGAATTAGTAGTAACTCCTTTTAAAAGTTTGATAGAATTCAGCTGTAGAGCCATCTGGACCTGGACTTTTCTTTGTTGGAGGATTGCTAATCACTGCTTCAATCTCACTGCTTGTTATTGGTCTGTTCAGGTTTTCTATCTCTTCTTGGTTCAGTCTTGTTCATTTGTAGGTGTCTGGAAATTTATCCATATCTTCCAGATTATAAAAATAATAAAAGATAAAAATTTCCAGCTGAGAATTCCTGACCCATCAAGGCTCTCCTTCAGAAATGAGGGAGAAATAGTATATTTCCCAGACAAACAAAAGTTGTGAGAGTTCACCACCACCCAACCAGCCCTGCAAGAAGTTCTCAAAGAAGTCATTCATCTGGAATCTGAACAATGGTGACCACTATCCCAAATAAACAAGAAAGAGCAAAACCAACCATTAAAACAAAAATGCCAGCAAGAAAGAAAAAGAAGTTAATCATCTCTCCTTAAATCTCCAACTAACATTGAAGAAGAGAAATAAAAGGGGACATAATGATCAAAAGATATTTAAACCATCTAAACAAGATGACAGGAATTAAGCAGCACTTGTCAATAACTACCCTAATTGTGAATGGACTGAACTCCCCAGTCAAAAGACACAGGCTGACTGACTGGATTAAAAGGTTGTACCCAAGTATATGCTGTCTTTCAAGAGACCCACCTCACCTATAGACACACACACAGACTAAAAACGAAGGGATAGAAAAAGATATGCCATGCAAATGGAAACCAAAAAAGAGCAGGAGTAGCTATTCTTATGTCATACAAAATAGACTTTAAACTGAAAAACATAAAAAAAGACAAAGAAGGCCACTATATCATGTTTAAAGGATGCATTCAGCTAGAAGACATAACAATCATAAATACATATGTCCCAAATAACGGAGTACGCAGATATACAAAGCAAGCACTCTTAGACTTAAGGGAAAAATAGGCCCCAATACATTAATAGTGTGTGATCTTAACACCCCTCTCTCATTATGGGACAGATCTTCCAGGCAACAACTTGGCAAAGAGACACAAGATTTAATCTACACCTTAGAACAACTGGACCTGGCAGATATATACAGAATATTTCACCCAACAACTGAAGAATATTCTTTCTTCTCATCAGCTCATGGAACATTCTCCAGGATAGATGCTATATTAGGTCATAAATCGAGTCTCAGCAAATTTAAAAAACTGAAATCATTCCAAGTATCTTCTCAGATCACAATGGACTAAAATTGGAAATAAACAATAAACAAAATGCTGGAAACCATACAAATATATGGAAACTGAAAAATAGGCTCCCAAATGACGTATGGGTCCAAGAAGAAATTAAACAGGAAATTTTTTTAAAAATTTCTAGAAACTAATGAAAATAAAGGTACATCATACCCAAACCTGTGGGATACTGCAAAAGCAGTGCTAAGAGGCAAATTTACTGCAATAAATGCTTACATCAAAAGGACAGAAAGACTTCCAATAAATGATCTACCACTATGCCTCAAGGAATTTGAAAAGCAACAAAAATCCAAACCTAAAGGTAGCAGATGGAAAGAAATAATTAAGATCAGAGCAGAGCTAAATGAAATAGAGACCCAAAAAACAACAGAAGAGATCAACAAAACAAAAAGCTGTTTTTGTTTTTTTTTGAGAAGATAAATAAAACAGACAAACCATTAGCTAGGTTAACAAAAAAAAGGAGAGAGAAGACTCAAATAACAAAAATCAGAAATGAAACGGGAGACATAACAACTGATACCACAGAAATACATAGAATCATTAAAGACTATTATAAACAACTGTATGACAACAAGTATGAAAATCAGGAAGGAAATATCTTTACTGGGTGAAAGAAATGCTCTAAAACTGGGTTGTGGGGACAATTTTCCAAGTTTAGAAATTTACTTAAAACTAAAATACACATAAAAATACACATACCTAGAAATCTATCTATAGCTGCTCATTAAAATTTATTTTCCCCATCCTTTCCCCACTAGATGAAATATTGTTTTCACGTCCTATTATGGAGATTGCTATTATTGAATTTGCTTTCTTTCTGTTAATAATGAATGTGCATTTCAATATCACAAGCATTCATGATTGTACTCAAGCAATAACTTTGCTGCAAGGTAAATAAAATAAGAAGGTTCCAGTAAAAATATTGTAGGGATTCTGGTGTGGAAGGGAGCACATCCCCTAGGAGTGCTCAGGGAAGCATTAAGGTAGTGGGACTGAAAGGAACCAAGAAAAATAGGTAGATATGGTCTTCACAATTTGAGGTGGATAGCAGATATTCTAGGCATTATAAATATTCATAAGGAAAGGCATAGAACAAAACATCCCCAGTGTTTGTATAGAAAACAGCAATTCCTACAATTTCCAATGAATAGGGCTATGAAAGAAATTTGTGATAGTTGGGCAGGTGAATCGAGACCGTGAACTTCACTTGGTGGCAGAGCACCATACACTTGAAGAGAATCTCTGTAATGGATGGAAGGATCTCAGGAGCTTAGAAATCAAAGTTTCCTTATTCTTGAGTAGGAAATTTACATCCGATTTAAGAGATGCTATTATTATTTCAAAATTTCTGGAAACTCTATTTTCTAAGTACATTTTAGATTCTGTTGTGAGTTCTCATTTTATTTTCATAGAAGTTATTAGATGGTTGTTATGCCATGTATTGGGAAACAGGCACAAAGCAAAATTTTCATGTACTTTCAAGTTAGCAGGCAACAAAAAATTAATATATAATTAAATTCACCTTGGTAGTTGGTGAAAGTAATGTCACAGAACTCCTTCAATTAACTCATTAAATACTGAGATTTAATTATTAGAAAGGAAGAGATGCTGGGGAGATTGTGTTCCCATCTTTCTATGATAATGTCAAAATCTTTGTCTCCTGAACTTGCTTTTAAACAGAGACAAAAAATAACATAAGCAATAAGTCAATTGAGTACACAACATCCATAAAGAAGTGTACTTTCCTTTTACAATAATGGTTCTCTGTTATTTTATAAATTTTAACCAAAAAATAAAATTCCATTATTTTCTTCCCTTTATCTTTGATCTTGAAATGTCCACTGAATGCCACCAGGAATGAACTTTTCCCACTATCTACTCAATATATCTTTTTTTCTATACCTGAGATAACTCGGATTTCTAAAAACTTTTTATCATATATTTCAATAGAAACTCTAGTGTACTAAAAGACTTAAAAAATAGGAAAAAAAATATACTGTTGTACCTAATGTTTATCATCTTCATTTTTTATCATTAGAGATAATTATTGATTACATATCGTTTCTAACATTATATCCTTAAATACATATAATTATTTCTATGTCAGTGCCTTGATTAGTATACTTGCAACTCTTTACTAAAAAACAAATCTATGCCTTGTCTTTCTTTTTCTCTCTTACAGAGGGTTCCAAATGAATGTATTTTATCAGATTTTGAAAAATTTTAATTCTTCTAGTTTATATAAGATAATGAGAATTGCAACTAGATTACTTAGTAAATTTAGTCTCTTTTTAGCATATAGTATAGAGGTGTGAGTTTAATGAAACAGCTTTTCTTAGTGGCATTTTGGTCAGTTTGAGAATTCCAGACGCATATTAACTTGTGATTCTTGAGAAGACAGTCTTCTTAATGACAAAATTTAGTCTGTGTCTGGCTTAAAGTGAAAAAAAAGGCAAAACAAAACAAAAAATTATTATCTGAAAATCATGAATCAGGAATAATTGTGGGCATAATCCATTTCTGACTCCTCTTTCTTGAGCTAACTTAGCTATGCCTGTAAATATGATCTCCTTCTTGCTTTTTAGGAAAATTTTCTTACCCCATAAGTGCTTTCAACATTTATTAACAAAGCAAGTCTACTATTAAGTCTTCTAGAGTGAATTCAAAGGAAAAATAGTGAGTGAGTTGTCTTTTCAAGTTTTTATTACCAGTTTAAAATCTACAATTCTGCCTAAAAAGTTAGTTACTAAGATTGAGTGAATCTTAAAATAAATTTGCTTCATAAATATGAAAGTGCTATTAGTTGAATGTATCAGTATATCTTTGGGAAATACCAGACAAATTAAAAACATAAAATACAAAACAAAGAGGAAACACAATGTTTATATTTAACCAACAGATCATAAATAATATAACAAAAAATTTATAACAGAATAATCTGAATTTATTCAGTTTTATTGGTAGATTTTTATACATTTTTTTAACAGGATCTGTTCACACAAGAAAAAAATTCAATTCAGTTTATTAACAGTTAGTATATCATCTCTAAATGAAGCTCATTGCAATCTAAAATGGGCCCTGTAAGGAGCTAATGAGCAAGCTCCTGCCTGATATTGACAATTAATCAGGCATAAAAGCATTTAGGATCAGGACCCATTGACAAGCATGTAGGCTCATACAGACTTCAGTGAAACATGATACATGAACATATTCGTCCAATTGTACATCAGGTTTTTGAACAAATTCCCACCAAAAACACTTAATTATCTACAGAGGGGATGCATCCGTTTCAGAATCCATAGGAAGCTTTTTGGTTTGCTGTAGCCTTATATAATAGATTAAATGAAGTTTTATTAGGCTTTGTTACCACTTTTCTCGTTTTAATTGCTATAGCAACCCGAAGCCAAAGTTGGATCACTGGATAGAGTAACGGAGCAATTAAAAGCAACCGTCTTTGTGCCCTGACAGAATTATCCTTGGCCCTTAAGAAAAAAAAAAAAAAAAAAATTAAGAACTTAAAATAATTGGAAATCCAGAATGTGAAAAAAGGAAAGGATTTTTTTTTATATTTAAATTAGGGAATTATAAATCAATCAGTATTTATACTTCTTTAAAAGTTTATAGTTGAAAACATTCAAAATGCATATTGTATCTCAACTTTGAGAATATGAAATGAGTGCTTTATCTTATAACTAAGAAATTACTTATAGCTGATTTCACCCTGATATATGGAGAAGGGGAAACAAACACAATTATCTGTTGTACGGTTTGTCCCTTTACAAAAATATCGATTAATTTTTGCAGTTATTATGTAATAGTTAATGCACTGTATGATTTATTTTGCTGATAGGTCTAACTGTAGAATAATCTCCTGTTCACTCTTTCCTATGTGTGATTTCTAGGTCTTCTCACAGTTTGTTTAATATTTTTAATTCCTGCAATAATAAAAGGAAAACACAAAGTTTATTATTTTAAGTGTTGTAGTTAAATATAGCCTTTGCATACTATTGAAGATGAAATAGTTCCAGGTGTTTTTTGACTGCATTCCTTAGTAACAGATATGTTTATCGCTTTAGAATATAATACAATACTAATATTTTATGCTGACTTGATCTTTCTTAGTTTAGAAGCTTGCTTTTCTCTTTCAAAGAGGATTCAACAAAGAATATTGCTTCCTAGCAAATTGAAAGGAAGGTTTCCAGAATATTAAAAGAGTGGTTAAGAAAAAAAAAAAAAAAGCAAGTTAATCCAAGAATAAAACTGAGTAAGTAGAATAGAGGACTATACCAGGAAGGGAGATGGAGGTAGAGGAGCAGTGAATTTAGGGCAATTTTGGAAGAAACTGAAAATTAGAAAAATAGATGTTTTTAGAATATAGAGAAATACAAGTTATAATGTATAATTTTTCACATACTATACCATATGGAAATGTGGATTTGCACAAAATATAAATTAATACTTACTTTTATGAAAGTTCTGATAATATCATTTCTTTATAGTTTTAGGGCCTATATTTTATTTAAAATGAACGTATGATTGTTAAGAATGGCTTATATGTTAAGTCGTTGAGACAGAAATGTATAGCTTATAAGAGAATGAACTGACTTAAATTGTAAGTTAAACCAAGAATTCTAACTTAAAGCATACTCTGGTCATCTGTCTTGATGAAGTCTCTTCAGACCTCCCAATAAAATATCAATGTAAATAGAGATACAACTAAAATAGCAATAAAAACTAAGACTCATAGCTAACCTACTGTCAAAACTGCAGACATACAAGGAGTATAAAGTTGAAATGAGAATCGATATGCATTTTTGCTTAAGATATTACAAATTTGATAGTTAAAAGAAGAAATAGAAATATTTAATATATTACCTACAGCATCAGTGGTGGCTCATAATCCATAACAGGCACCAGTGAGAAAATGAAGCAGGTAGAATAAATAGCTAAGGGTTGGCGCCCCTCTTTCAACATCTTCCTCTCATAATCACATTGTTATTAACACTCATTCAGAAATGACAGCTTCAACTCCCAAGAAACCACAGGGAAGATGCAGAGAAGTCCATGCTTGGATGAGTTATATCAGGGGAGCTCTAGCCCAGCTACAAAGTCCTGAGATAGAACACACAGAAACAGAAAGAGGCATGGGAGATTTTGGCTTGGATTATGGCTTTTAGCACTCTCTGTTCAGTGAGTGTTCGATTTGATGCCATATAAATCAGCAGAGCTTCTTTATCAAATGCTTGCTAACTCTGAAAATTGGTCTGCAAAGATCAGTTGGTCCTTCAGCTCTGCAAAGACATTCCAGCATATTGTGATCAGACGACTGGGCCAGGGTCAGGCCCTAGCCCCTACCTATTGGGAAACACTCAGCCTGAATGTTGGAACCAGGCTCAGGTTGAAAACCACAGAAAGCAAAGAGTCAGACAAACATGAAGATACAAAAATATCCATGTGACTGAAGTGAAGACTCAAATGAAGATTAAACCTCACATTGTATATAAATATCATAAAGAGAATAAAATGTTAGAATAAAGAACAATTTCTCAAATAATTTAAAAAGGTAGAATCACACATTAAGTCTGTGAAGAGTAAATTCAAGGTAAAGAAACAGATTTAAATGAAATAAATAAATAAATATACAAAAGAATAAATGGTGGGGGGAGAGGGGAAGAAGACACAACAATCACAGCAATTCCTTGAACTTGTTAAGACAAGTGAACAGAGATATGATGTTGATGGGGGAGGTGGGGAGAGAAAAGGGAAGAGGAGGAATTGGTAAAGGGACATGAAAATCAACTACATTGTATATTGACAAAGTAAAAGAAAAAAAATTGAGTGAGAGGATATAAAAAAAGAGAACATAATAAAAATAAAAGCATAACAATCTAGCCATTATTATACTTAGGAATTTATCCTATAAATATATAATCTAGTTATTATTATCTTTATTATCTATTTTATTTTTATTTTTAAAATATCTTTAGAAATTTATTCTACAAATATATTCACTCATGTGAAAGAGAGTTACATAAGAAGACTATTGGCTGAATTGTTTGTACCATCAAAAGAATGGACTTGAACTAGATGCACCACAAAGGAACCAATTAATATATTGTGCAATTCCATTTAATGCAACATTATGTAACCATTATCACTAAGAAACAATCGAGGAATATTTGGGACAGATCCATATTAAAATGTGAAATGATCTCTAAGATAGGTTACTTAGTGAAATAAGAGCAAGTTGCCAAGCATGTATAATAAATTATATTTCCATAAATGTTTATAAATGTACAGAAGTGCAAAAGCTAGATTAATTCTACATGGAAATCAGTAAAATCACAGAATTTTGTGAGACCTTTGAATTAGCTTTCCGGAAGACAAGAATTAGTTCCTCTCTCAGAATGCAGAAGAAATTGGCAACGAAATGAAGATTATAGACTACTGAAATGGAAGACAGAGAAAAGAGATTCAACCTAAAAATATTTGGTGCTCTTAAGAAAGAGGCCAGAAAATAAAACAAAATAAATGGTATAATTTTAAAAAATTTCTTGAGCAGAAGAAATTCTCAAAACTCAAAGGGTTCACTAAACAATAAGCAACACTGTATACATGTGGAATTCATACTTTGAAATGTAGGATCAAAGAAAAGAATATTTTAGTTACCCAGGTAGTTAAGAAATATTTACCTACAGAGGAGAACATACGGTTTCAAACTTTATTTCTACAACATTAAATTTAAAATATCAACATCATAACATGAAGGTGAAATAATTGTCATGATTTTGAAATTATGATTTGCTTAAGTTATTATTCACATTGGATTGGACATGTCTGAATAGCAGTAGGACAATCTCAGAAACATATACATATATATTTTTTTCTATAGAATCTCAGAAATATGTATATATTTTTCTCAATCAAAAATATACATATAGGGCCAGCCCAGTGGTGCACTTGGTAGAGTGCGACACTTGGGAGCGCGGCAGCGCTCCTGCTGAGGGTTCGGATCCCTTATAGAGACCAGTCTACTCACTGGTTGAGCGCGGTGCGGGCGCGACACCAAGGATTGTGATCCCGTTACCAGTCACGAAAAAAGACAAAAAGGAAAAAAAAAAAAATATATATATATATATATACCCATATATATTGTCTTATATATATGACAAAAATGTCACAGAATCTTTATAAACCAAATCATTAGTCAGTTTAAGAGTAAAGTTGGCAATATTATTTCATACAAAGTAAATTTAATCACCAAAAAGAATTGAACTCTTTATATATACTGGTATTCACAAAAATTTAATGAAGATTATAGCCATTAATATTTGTCTGCTAAATAGAACACTATCAGAAACATAAGGGTAAAGTAAAAAACATATGATTGTTTTGAGGAATTCTACCTCCATCTTTGTATGTTTTCGATGAGGCAACAAATAAATGCAAAATATTTGATGAATGTAGTCCTCAAGATTGGATTCCTGGGTGTACATAAACTCTCAGCAACAGAAAATGTCTTTTTTTTTTTAAGTTACATCAAAATTTGGCACTTGTAAAGGATATTAAAAAGCATAAACAGTCTATGAAAAGAATATAATGAAATTAAAAAATAATGGCTATTTTTAAATAACAAGAAAAATAAGCATTTTAAACTTAAAAAATTGAATACCTATTGAGTCACAGATGAAATCTAAGTGAGGTTAAACAAAAGACAGCAGGTCTGAGATGGAGCCACTTGTGCTATAGTTGCACATCCCCAAAACGAAACCTAAGTAGTTCAATTGTAAGATCCCGCCTTTCAAGAAAACAGGAGAGAGATGACAGCCAAATATCATTAATCCAATAAAATTTTGCTTACATTCCTATCAAAGAAAGTAACCTTTAAATTACCAATCCACTATTTTTTCCTGGTTACTGCTTTCCTTTGCTTTTTTTCTGCCTGTAAAACCCACCCACACTGTTTAGCTCATTGGAGCTCCTTGCATTTTGCAGACTGAATGCTACCCACTTCATGAATTGTTAATAAAAAGCCAATGAGATATTTAAAACTCAATTTGTTGAAATATTGTTTCTTGACAGTAACAATCAAATTTTTAAAGAATTTACAAAATGATATAACATGTAAAATCTATGGGACACCTCCCAAATTAGAAGGCATTCACAGTTTCAGATATTTACATTGTAAAAAGTGCTAAAAAGAGTTCAGAATCCACTTTCAAAAGATATAAATAATTGCCAGTTTGTAGATTATGGTGTTTTTGTTTGCTTTACTTTTTTGTTTATACTTTAAATAGATTTTATTTATTTTTAATTAATAAACTTTAGAGTCGTTTTAAGTTCACAGTAAAATTTCATGGCAAGGAAGGAGAATTACCATACACCGCCATATCCCCACACATGCACAAACTCCCCCATTCTCAGCATTTCACACCACACCAGTGACACATTTCTTATAATCAATGATAGAGTTTGGATATGTTGCCCCCCGTCCCCCAAAACTCATGTGGAAATCTCATCTCTATTGTGGCAGTGTAGGGAGCACTTTGAGTCATGGGGACAGATCCCTCATGAAAGGATTAATGCTCTCCGTGGGGGAGGGAGGATTAATGAGTGAATTCTTGCTTTATTAGTTCCCGCGAGAGTGGTTGTTTAGAAAGAAGACCTGGCACCCCCCTCTCCCTCTGTTGCTTCGTTGTTCCTGGGTCCTGACTATGTCGCCAGTGAGTGCAACACTGGTAGCAGTGGGCCTGCTCTGGTCTTCATCTGTGGGAAAATGTATCCTAGATTTCTCGAGTCTACCATCTTCCCACAATCCCCCTAGAAGTTTCTATTGTCATGTACTCAAGATCACAGAATCTGTCCTCAGCCACGTCCAGTCTACCAAAATGTTCATCAAAGATGTTTTTCATTTTTGTTATAGTGTTTTTGTTCTCTCACATTTCTCTTTGATGCTTTCTTAGAATTTCAGTCTCTGTGGTTACATTGTCTATTTGTTCTTTTATTTATTTTTTTTTGCATTAGCAACTTTAGCATATAATTTACAATTGTTATAAATTTCTGATTGAATAATTCCAGCATTCATGCCATATCTGACTCTGGTTGTGATGCTTATTCAGTCTCTTCAAACTCTGTTTTTTGCCTTATACTAAGTCTGATAGATTTTCGAAATCTTAACATGATGTACTGGATAAAAGGAACTGGTAAAAATAGACCTTTAGTGCTTTGGAGGGAAGGGAAGCATTGTGCTGTCTTGCAAAAAGTCCTCAGCCTTTTAGAGAGCCTGTGCCTCTGGACTAAGAGCTTCTCAACTGTCCTCTACACACTCACCCACCCTTCCATGGGATAGGATTGTTGGACGGGGCTGGAGTTTAGCATTTTCCTTCCCTCATGTGGAGGCTGGATCCAGCTGGTGTTAGGTATTTCCCTTCCTTGGGGTGGATTAGGCTCTGATAAACCCCAGAACATCAGTCTCTGGCATAATAGTTTCTTCTGAAAGCATGGTTTTTTAAGAACAGAATTCTCTGGTGTATTTCAAAATGATTATTTTTTCCTCCTCCTGCCAGAATCATGAGGCTATTTTTCTCTGATACGCACTGTGAGGACCTATTAGAGCTCATATAGAACTCAAAAAACTATGCGGGCCCCCTTTATGAGTGGGAACTCATGGATTTTTTAACTCTTAAACTTATCCACACTAAGCTTCCAGCAGTTCCCCAACTGCAGTTTAATTTTTCCTGTGCTGGCACAGGTTCCCAGGGAGGTTTCCAGTCAAGGGTTTCTGCTCACGTAAGTTGTGATTTTTCTATATTCACCTGCCTTTCTCTCTAAGTTTGGCAGTGGCAGTTTTCCCGGTCAGCTCACTTCTCTGACTGATCTAAGAGTAGTTGTTGATTTTTCTGGGGTTTTTTTTCCCAGCTTTTTATTTGTTGCTAGCATGCAGTGACAGTTTTAAGCTCCTTACATGCCAGAACAGTAGACTTTATTTTTCAGAGCAGCTTTAGGTTCACAGCCAAGTTGAGTGGAATGTACAGAGCTCTCCTGTACACTTTCCCCACCCCCATATCCACAGCCTCCTGCACCATAAACATCATATACCAAAGTGTTACTATTTGTTACGATAGATGAAGAAACACTGATATACTGTTATCAGCCATAGTCCATAGTTTGCATTAGGGTTCACTCTTGGTGTTGAAGTTCTATGGATTTTGACAAATATGTAATGGGTTATATCCACCATTATAGTATTATACAAAATAGTTTCACTGCCAGAAAAATCCTCTATACTCCATCTATTTATTTCCCCTCTCCCCTGCTTCAAAACCAAGACAACCTCTAATTTTTTACTGTTTCCAAGTATTGCCTTTCTCAGAATGTATACACAGTTGGCCTTGTGTATCTGTGGGTTCCACATCCGTGGATTTAACCAAAAGTAGATCAAAAATATTCTAAAAAAAATTGCATTTGTATTGTACACGTACATACTTTTTTATTGTCATTATTCCCTAAATATAGTATAACAACTATTTACAATGTATCTACAAAGTGTTAAGTATTATAAATTATCCAGAAATTATTTATACTGTATGGGAGAATGTGCATAAGTTATACACAAATACTACACTATTTAATATCAGGAAATTGAGCATCTGTGAATTTTAGTATCTGTGGGAGGTCATGGAACCAATCCCCCATAGTTACAAAGGACGACTATATTTGCAATCATAGCCTCTTCAAATTGGCTTCTTTCACTTAGCAATATTTATCTAAGTTTTTTTCCCTGTCTTTCTTTGTTTTTGTAGCTTATTTCTTTTTATTGCTGAATAATATTCTACTATAGGAAAGTGCCATAATTTTTTATCCATTCACCTATATAAGAACATCTTGGTTAGTTAGTTCCAATTCTGTCAATTATGAATAAAGCTGCTATAAATATCAATATGCAGGATTTTGTGTGGACAAACGCTTTTGCCTCATTTGGGTAAGTACCACGGATCATGATTACTGGACCATACAATAAGAATATACTTTTGTAAGAAACTGCCAAATTTTCTTCCAATGCAGCTGCAGCATTTGCATTTTTATTGGCAATGCATGAGAGTTCCTGTTGCTCCACATCCTCGTCAGCAGTTGATGTCATCAGTGTTCCAGATCTTAGCCATTCTAGTGGGTGCATAGTGGTATCTGATTGTAATTCTAATTTGCATTTCCCTAATCATAAATTAGGGAGAAAAGAATTTTTTAAAATGTTGAACCTCTTTTCACGTGCTTATTAGCTACTTGTATATCTTCTTTGGTAAAACATCAGTCCATTTCTTTTTACCAGCCTTTTGAGTTGTTTGTGTTTTTTATTATTGAATTTTAAGAGTTCTTTCTAAATTTCGCATACAAATTGTACATTCAATATGTGTTTTGAAAATGTTCTCTCCCTGTCTGTTGCTCATGTGTTCATGTTTTTAATGGTGTCTTTTGAAGTGCAAATGTTTTTTAATTCTGATCAGGTCCAGTTTATCATTTTTTTTAGTTGCATGGACCATATTCTCAGTTTGTTCCCCTTATATTTACCTACTTACCTTCCTAATCTATCAATCAACCTATGCCAGTAATATATTGTCTTAATAACTGTAGTTTAATCATAAATTTTGAAATCAGAAAGTAGAATCCCTCCAAATTTGTTCGTATTTTTAAAATTGTTTTGAACATTGTAGGTGTATTTTATTTTCATATAAGTTTTAGGGTCTATTTATCAACTTCTGGGGAAAAAAACTTGCTTTAATTTTAGTAGGGATTACATTGAATCCATACATCAATTTGGGGGGAACTTTAATCTTAACACAAACCAAGTCTTCTATCCCATGAACATTGAATGTCCCTACAACATTTTGGTAATTGTCAGTTTACAGGTCTTAAATTTCTCATCAAGTATATTACTATTTCATTACTTTTATTTCATTGTGAATGAAATTGTATTCTAAACTTTATTTTGGGGATGGATGCTGCTTATATATAGAACTATAATTGATTTTTGCATATTTATCATATTTCCTGTGACATTGGTCTACTTACTTATTAGTTCTAATCATTTATTGTTTTAGTTATAGTTGGATTTATTACAATTTTCCATATACAAGATTACAACATCTGTGAATAAATACAGTTTACTTCTTTCTTTCCAATCTGGATATTTTTTGTTTTGTTTTGTTTTTACTGATATCACTGGCTAGTACCTCCAATACTATGTTGTAATACAGTCTGATTCCATTTCATGTTTGACAGCTGAGAGTTTCCAAGTCTCACTGCTCCCCTTTTTCTTTCACCCAGTTTTTGTTCAAGCTCGTAAAGAAATTCCAGGCACTCTCTTCATGGCACAAAAGACCTGGCCTTTACAGAAACCCTCACACCAGCCCCAACCCCAATAAAGCCAGAAGCCTTTACTCTTTCTTTAATTTAAAACATTTTTAGACTGGCTTTGATGCCTTCCCTTCTCACCCCCAGAAAACCCAAACATGTAATAAATCTCTTCAAACCCTTTTAGTGTGTGCAGTAGACTGAATACTGGTCTCAACAAAGATATCACGTGCTAATTCTTGAAACTGTAACTGTTACATATTAAAAAGGGTGGGGTCTTTGCAGGTGTGATTAAGTAAAGGATACTGGAATGGCTAGATTGTCCTGGATTATCCATGTGGGCTCTAAATAGAACCACAAATGTCCTTATGAGGGAGAGGCAGAAGAGATTTGATACAGCCAGAAGAGAAAAAGTAATATACATGGAGAAAAAAAGCAATGTGAAGGTGAAAGAAAAGACTGGAGTGATATGATCACAAGTCAAGCAGCCTCCAAACAATAAAAGAGGCATGTGCTGACACCTTGATTCTGGCCTGATGATACTGATTTCAGAATTCTGCCCTCCAGAAATGAAAGAGAATAAACATTTATTAGTCACAATGTTTATAGTAATTTGTTACAGCAGCCATGGGGAGAATAAATACAATGTGTGTATGGCATCATGAGTCTCAGCTTCTAAGGGCCCTCTGAGGTCAACCCCAAAACATATGTTAAATCAAAGAGGAAGAGTGGATATCTTTGCCTTTTTTCTGATCTTAAGATTTTTCTGTTTATATTCACAAGGGAAATTTTTTTTCTTTCCCTGTGATAAATTTATTTGGTATCAGGATAACACTAACCTCACAGAATGATTTGGAAATTTTCTTCTTTCTCTATTTTTTTGGACGTATCTATGAAGTATTAATATTAATTTTTCCTGAAATGATTACTAAATTCACCAGTAAGCCCATCTGGGCATGAGCTTTGCTTTATGGGAAAATCTTGACTTACTAATTCAATTTATTTACTTTTTAAGAGATAAATTCCTCTAAATCTTGTGTTCCTGTCCCTTTCTCTCTCTCCTCTCTTTCTGGGACTAATATTATGTTTATACTGCATATGTTGCACCTGGAGAAGATTCACAAGTCTCTGAAGCTCTGCTTATTTTCTTATGTTCTCTGACTAAAGGAAGAATCACTACAGATTAGTCTTCGAGTTTGCTGATTCATTTCTCTGCCAACTCAAATCTGGTGTTGAGCCCCTCTACTGAATTTTTATACCAAAGTTATTGTGCTTCTCATCTTCACAATTTCTCTTTGGCTATCTTTAAAAATATTTTTTTATCTCTTTATTGATATTCTTCAATTTGTGAGTCTTCTTAAGTTTGTGAGTCATCCCTGTTCTACTTTTCTTTAATTTTTTAGACATCACTTCCTTTCTTTCTTTTAACATATTGATAATAATTGATTTAAAGTTTTTGTGTAGTACTTTCAACACCTGGGTTTCCTCAATGGCAGTCTTCATTGACTGCTTGTTTTCTTGTATGCAGGTCTTTCTTTCCTCTTTCTTTGTATGTCTCATAATTTTTGTTGAAAACTGGATACTTTATGTAATATCATGTGGTAGCTTTGGAAATCAGACATCACTCTTTCCTTACTGTTTTTGTTGTCAGTGGTTTGTTTGCTTAATTAATTTTTCAGACTAATTCTAAAAAGTCATTTTCCCTATAGTGCGTAACACTGCTTTATATTTTTGCTCTTCCAAAACCTTTGCACTTTTATATAAATGTTCAGATAAGCTTGTGTATTTCAGCAAAAAGCCACATGGGATTATGATAGTAATTTTATTGAATCTCTAAATTAATTTGGGGAATATCACCATGTTAAAAATGTTAAGTCTTCTGATCCATGAAACTTGGAAATATGTACATTTATTTACATCATTTTTAATTTCATTTAACAATATATCATAATTTTCAGTGTAAAAGTTTTATATGTTTCAATAAATTTGTTTTTAAGTATTTTAGATTGTATTGTAAATGAAGTTTTCTTAACTTAATTTTCAGATTGTTAATTGGTAGTGTACAGAAATGTAATTTATATTTGTGGTATCAATCTTCTATCCCCTAACTTTGGTGCATGCATTTATTTCTTCTAACAGTTTTTAACAGATCCCTTAGAATTTTCTTTTTTTTTTTCCTTTTTGTCTTTTTTCGTGTCCGGCAATGGATCGCAACCCTCAGTGTCACGCCCGTACCGGACCGGACCGGCAACGGGATCGCAACCCTCAGTGTCGCACCCGCACCTCGCTCAGCCAGTGAGCGGGAACCGGTCTGTATGTGGGATCCGAACCCTCGGCGGGAGCGCCACCACACTATTCAAGCGGTGCACTGTAGCAGTGCGCCACCGGGCCAGCCAGAATTTTCTAAATTTTGTCAAACTGATGTCGTCTGCAAAGAGAGATGTTTTTACTTCTTCCCTCCCAATAACAATGTTTTTTCGTTCTTTTTGCTATCTAATTATCCTGACTAGAACTGACATTAAAAACATTTTAGAGAAGTAGCAAGAATTACATCATTGTCTTGTTACTACTCATAAGGGTAAAGCATTTAGTCTTTCACCATTAATTACTATGTTAGCTATGGGTTATTTATAGATCTTCCCAAAGACATCAACTGATGGCCCAATATTTCTCACATTACATCACTGTGATGTTGACTCTCTTGCCTCCCTAACTCACTTATAAGGAAACTTGTAATTGCAGTAGGCTCTCTGAGATAACCCAGAATGGGCTCTTCATCTCAAAGTGAGCAGACTAGCAAATTTAATTCCATCTACAACCTGGATTCTCCCTCGCCATGTAACCTAACACTCACAGGTTCCAGAAATTAGGACATAAATATCTTTGGGAGACATTATTCTGCCTATCTACTACACATGACATTTGAGTATTACACTGAATAATTTTCAAATGTTAAACTGCATCCCTGGAAGAAATCCTGCTGCATCATGCTGTACAATATTTTAATTAAACATTTTTATTTGGAGATAACTGTAGATTCAAATGCAGATATGTTATAATAGAGAGATATTCCATGTATTCTGTACCAAATTCCCCTCATTAGTAATATTTTCCAAATATGTAGTACAATACAAATAATAGAATATTTATATTGATACAGTTAAGATTCTGAACAGTTCCAATATAACAAGCATCCTTAGTGTTGCACTTTTATGAACATATCTGTCTTGTTCTCCCTCAACCCACCCCTTTCTCTGAGCATTGGCAAACATTAACCTGTTCTCCATTTCTATACTTGATACCCAAACATGTTCACCCAAAAAAGTCCTATTCAAGATATGTTATAGTCAAACTGCCAAAGCTCAAAGACAAAGAGAGAATCTTAAAAGCTTCAAGAGAGAAGCATCAAGTCACCTATAAGGGAGCCCCTATCAGACTAACAGCAGACATTTCATCAGAAACCCTAAAAGCCAGATGACAAAAATTGCCAGCCAAGAATACTTTACCCAGAAAGGCTATCCTTCCAAAATAAAGCACAAATGGTGTATTTCCCAGACAAACAAAAACTGTGGGAGTTCGCTACCAAATGACCAGACTTACAAGAAATTCTCAAGGGAGTACTGAGACTGGTACCTGAAAAACAACCATCACTACCATGTATACTCAAGAAAGAACAAAACCGACCAGTAAATCAAAATGCAAACAATAAACAGAAAATAAGTTTATCCACCATTCCAAGAAACCAACAAACACAGAAGACAAACAGTAAATCAGAAAGAAAAGAACAAAAGATTTTTTTTAATTTAATTTTATTTTGTCAATATACAATGTGGTTGATTATTATGGCCCATTACCAAAACCTCCCTCCCACTTCCCTCTCCCTGCTCTCTCCCAACAACCTCGTATCTGTTCACTTGCCATATCAACTTCAAGGAATTGTAATTCTTGTGTCTTCTTCCCTCTCCCCCCACCCCAAGTTGTTTGTGTATTTATTTATTTATTTTTAGTTCCCACAAATAAGTGAGAACTTGTGATATTTCTCTTTCTGTGCCTGACTCATTTCACTTAATATAATTCTCTCTAGGTCCATCCATGTTGTTTCAAATGGCAGTATTTCATTCTTTTTTATAGCTGAGTAGTATTCCATTGTATAGATCACCACATTTTCCATATCCACTCATCTGTTGATGGACACTTGGGCTGGTTCCAACTCTTAGCTATTGTAAAGAGTGCTGCAATGAACATGGGAGTACAGGTATACCTTTGACTTGATGATTTCCATTCCTCTGGGTATATTTCCAGCAGTGGGATAGCTGGGCCATATGGCAGATCTATCTGCTATTGTTTAAGGAAACTCCACACCATTTTCCATAGAGGCTGTTGGTGGGACCATTCTGAAGTCCCACCAACAGTGTATGAGAATTCCTTTTTCTCCACAACCTCGCCAGCATTTATCATTCACAGTCTTTTTGATATAAGCCATCCTAACTGGGGTGAGATGGTATCTCAGTGTGGTTTTGATTTGCATTTCCCAAATGCTGAGTGATATTGAGCATTTTTTCATGTGTCTGTTGGCCATTCGTATATCTTCTTTTGAGAAATGCCTATTTAGCTCTTTTGCCCATTTTTAAATTGGGTTACTTGATTTTTGTTGTAAAGTTTTTTCAGTTCATTGTATATTCTGGATATTAATCCTTTGTCAGATGTATATTTTGCAAATATATTCTCCCACTCTGTTGGTTGTCTTTTAACTCTGTTAATTGTTTCTTTTGTTGTGCAGAAGCTTTTCAGTTTGATATAATCCCATTTGTTTATTTTTATTTTGGTTGCCCATGCTTTTGGGGTCGTATTCATGAAGTTTGTGCCCAGTCCTACTTCCTAAAGTGTTTCTCCTATGTTTTCTTTTAGAAGTTTTACTGTATCAGGGTGTGTATTTAATTCTTTAATCCATTTTGAGTTGATTTTAGTATATGATGAGAAGTATGGGTCTAGTTTCATTATCCTAAATATGGATATCCAGTTATCCCAGCACCATTTGCTGAAGAGGCAGTCTCTTTCCCAGGGTATAGGCTTGGTACCTTAGAACAAAAGATGTTTAAAACATCCAAACAATAATAAATAAAATGCCAGGAGTAAGTCAAATTCTTTCAATAATAACTCTTAGTGTAAAAGGATTAAATTCCCCATTAAAAGACACAGACTGACTGATTAGATGAAAAAGATGGACCCAACACTATGCTGTCTTCAAGAGACTCACTTCACTTGTAAAGACACAAATAGACTAAGAGTGAAAGGACGGAAAAAGAAATGCCATGCAAACAGAAATGAAAAACAAGCTGGAGTATCTGTTCTTATATCAGATAAAAAAGGGTTTAAACCAAAAACCATAAAAGAGATAAAGAAGATCATTATATAATGATAAAGGGATCTATCCAGCAAGATGACTGAACGATCATAACTATATATGCACCCAACATCAGAACAAGCCAGATACATATAGCAAATACTATTAGAACTAAAGAAAGAGATAGACACTAATACCATAATAGTAGGGTATCTGAACACCCCACTCTCAACATTGGACAGATCATCTAGGCAAAAAATCAACAGAGAAACACAAGATCTAAAGAACACTTTAGATCAATTGGACTGGGCAGATATCTACAGAACATTTCACCCAACAACCTCAGAATATTCATTCTTCTCATCAGTATATGGAACTATCTCCAAGACAGACCACATGGTAGGTCACAAATCAAGTGTCGAGAAATTCAAAAAAAATTGGAATTATTCCATGCTTTTTTTCAGACCACAATGGATTAAAACTAGAAATCAATTACAAATGAAATTCTGAAAACTATACAAATACATGGAAATTAAACAACATTCTACTTAATGACATATGGGTCCAAGAAGAAATTAAACAGGAAATCAAAAAATTTATTGAAACTAATGAAAAAATGACACATCATACCAAAACCTGTGGAATACTGCAAAAGCAGTACAAAGGGAGAAGTTTATCACAATAAGTGCTTACTTCAGAAGAATGGAAAGATGGCAAGTAAACAACCTAACACTTTCCCATAAAGAACTAGAAAAACAAGAACAATCCAAACCCAAAGTGAGTAGATGGAAAGAAATATTTAAGATCAGAGCAGACCTAAATGAAATAGAAACCAAAAAGTGATACAAAAGATCAAGGAATCAAAAAGTTGGTTTTTCAAGAAGATAAATAAAATTGACAAGCCATACCTAGTCTAAATAAAAAACAGGAGAAGAAACAAGTAACAAATATTAGAAATGAAAAAGGAGATACTAAAACTGATACCTCAGAAATACAAAGAATCATTAGAGACTACTATAAACAACTATACAACAACAAATTTGAAAATCCAGAGGAAAGGATAAATTTCTGTATGCACGCAATCTACCAAGACTGCACCAAGAAGACACAGAAAACATCAACAAGCCAATAACAATCAAGAAATTGAAGCTGTAATCAGCAGTCTCCCAACAAAGAAAAGCCCAGAACTGGATGGCTTCATGGCAGAATTTTATCAAGCCTTTAAAGAAAAATTAATACCAATCTTCTACAAACTACACCAAAAAATTAAAAGAGAGGCTATTCTCCCAAATTTATTCTATGAGGCAAACATTACCCTGATACCAGAACCAGACAAAGAAATAACAAAAAAGGAAAACTACAGGCCAATATCTTTGATAAATATAGATGCAGAAATTCTCAATAAAATATTAGCTAATAGGATACAGCAACATATACATAAAATTATACACCATGATCAAATGGGATTAATGCCAGGGATGCATGGTTGGTTCAAATATACAAGTCAATAAATGTGATACAACACATCAAAAAAATCAAAGACAAAAACCTTATGATCATCTCTATAGATGATGAAAAAGCATTTGACAAAATTCAACATTAGTTCATATAAAGACTGTCTATAAATCAGGTATAGAAAGAAAGTATCTAAACAGAAATAAAACCATATATGACAAACCCACTGCTAATATGATCCTGAATGGAGAAAAGGTGAAAGCTCTTCCCTTAAGAACTGGAACAAGTGAAGGATGCCCACTCTCACCACTCCTATTCAAAATAGTGTTGGGAGAACTAGCCAGAGTAATCAGGGAAAAGAAGGAAATAAAGGGCATCCACACTGGAAAAGATGAAATCAAATTGTCCCTGTCTGCAGATGGTATCTTCCTACGTATAGAACAGCCTAAAGACCCTACCAAAAAACTCTTAGATTTGATAAACGATTTCAGCAGAGTTGCAGGACCAAGAAAATCCACACATAAAAATCAGTAGCATTTTTATACTCTAACAATGAACTAGCAGGAAAAGAAATCTAGAAAGCTAGTCCATTTACAATAGTCAACAAAAAAAATAGAATACATAGGAATAAATTTAACCAAGGATATGAAAAATTTGTACAATGAGAACTACAAATCACTGTTGAGAGATATTAAAGAAGATACAAGAATATGGAAAACTATCCCATGCTCTTGGATTGGAAGAATTAACATTGTGAAAATGTCCATACTACTCAAAGCAATCTACAGATTCAACACAATCCCTATCAAAATTCCAATGACATTCTTCTCAGAGATGGAAAAAACAGTTCTAACATTCATATGGAAAAACAAAAGACTAAAAATAGCTAAAGCAATCCTAAGCAAAAAAAAAAAAATAAAGCTGGAGGCATAACACTACCTGACTTTAAACTATACTACAAAGCTATAGTAACCAAAACAGCATGGTACTGGCATAAAAACAGAGACACAGACCAATGGAATAGAATAGAAAATCCAGAAATCCACCAATACATCTACAGCCATCCGATCTTTGACAAAGGCACCAAGACTATACACTGGGGAAGAGACTGCCTCTTCAGGAAATGGTGCTAGGAAAATTGGACATCCATATGTAGGAGAATGAAACTAAGCCCATACCTCTTGCCATATCCAAAATTAAATCAAAATGGATTGAATAAATAAGTATATGTCCTGAAACAATAAAACTCCTAAAAGAAAACATAGGGGAAAAACCTCCAAGAAGTAGGACTGGGCACAGGCTTTATGAATATGACCCCAAAAGCATAGGCAACCACAGAAAAAATAAACAAATGGGATTATATCAAACTTAAAACCTTCTGCAGAGAAAAAGAAACAATTAACAGAGCAAAAAGACAACCAACAGAGTGGGAGAAAATATTCGCAAAATATACATCTAACAAAGGATTAATATCCAGACAGCTGAACAGCAAAAAACCCAAGTAACCCAATTAAAAGATGGGTAAAGGAGCTGAATAGACATTTCTCAAAGGGAGATATATGAATGGCAAACAGACACATAAAAAAATGCTTAACATTACTCAGCACTTGGGAAATGCAAATCAATACCACATTGAGATACCATCACACTCAAGAAGACTAAGAACATTAAATGCTGGCAAGTATGCAGAGAAAAGTGAACCCTCCTATATTGTTGGTGGGACTGCAAAATGGTGCTGACTTTATAGAAATTGGTATGGAGTTTCTTCAAAAAATTACAGAATGACCTACCATATGACCCAGCTCTCCCACTGCTGGTTTATACCCAAAGGAATGGAAATCATGTCAAATGGATTCCTGTCCAAGAGTTGTAACTAGCCCAACTGGCATCATCAGATGAGTGTATAAGGAAAATGTTGTTTATCTACACAATGGAATAATACTCTGCTGTAAAAAAGAATGAAATACTACCATTCACAGCAAGATGGATGGACATAGCAAAACTTATATTAAGTGAAATAAGTCAGGTACAGAAAGAGAAATACCACATGTTCTCACTTATATGTGGGAGCTATAAAGAAAGAAAGAAACATAAACGCTGGTGGGGGAAGAAATAACAATCACAATAATTCCTTGAAATTGTTAAGATAAGTGAACTGATATGGCGTTGATGGCGAGAAGGAATTGGTAAAGGAACAGGAGGAATTAGTAAAGGGACGAGAAAATCAACTACATTTTATATTGATAAAAAATACTATAAAGTAAATAAATAATATAAAATTACAGGAAAAAAAGAATGTCATAGAAATGATATCATATAGTCTGTAACATTTGGGGGTTGACATTTTCATTCAGTATAATTCTCTAGAGATTGATTCAGTTTATTGCATGTTAACAATAGTTTGCTACTTTTTCTGAGTTATAATTTATAGTGTGGATTTTCGACACTTTGTTTACCCATTTGCTTTTTGATGGACATCCAAATGTTTCCAGTTTGGGGACACTATGATTAAAACTGCTATAAACGTTTATGTATAGATTTTTATGCAAATTTGTTTCATTTCTCTGGGATAACTGCTCTGGAGTGAAACTGATAAGTTATACGATGGTTGCATGTTTAGGTTGTAATATTTAAACTTCCAAAATGTTATTCAGATTGGCTGTACCATGTTAAATTCTAATGAGCAATATATGAACCATCCAGTTCTTCTAGCATCCTTTCTAGAATTTGATGCTTTCCTTTTTTTTTTTTTTTAATTTTAGCCTTCTGGGATGTGGATAGTGATAATTCATTGTGGTTTTAAGTTGTGTTTCCCTAATGGCTCATTACATTGATAATCTTTTCATTTATGTATTTGTAATCTGTATATCCTCATTGAGATAATGTCTCTTTGTGTCTATTACCTATTTTCTAACTGGAATATTTAGGGGTATTTTTACTTCTGAAATTTTAGAATTATTTATAAATTCCAGATATGAATTCTCTGTTTGGTATGCAATTTGTAAATATTTTCTCTCATTCTATACCTTGCTGTTTCATCCTCTTTTTGAGGTCTTTTACAAAGAAAAAGTTTAAAATTTTGATAAAATCCAATTAGCCATTTTAAAAAAAAATTTCTCTATAATCCTTTGTATTGTGATGTATCCAGTTAGCTAGCATTTTCTTAAGGATTTTTGTGTTCATATTGATAAGAAAATTAGGAATTTTGTTTTTATTTTACTTTGTTTTTCTTGTGATGTCTGTGTCCAGTTTTGATATCAGAGTAATGGTGGCTATGTAGAATTAATTGGAGAGTGTTTCCTCCTATTGTAATTTTGATAGAGTTTTATAAAGATTTGTATTGATATTTCCTAAATGTTTGGCAGTGAAGTCATCTCGGCCTGATCTCTTTGTGGGAAGTTTTTGAATTATGAATTTAACATCTTTACTTAGTATAATACACTAATATTTCCTACTTCTTCTTGAATCCATTTCTTGTTTGTCCCAGCTGGTATTGCAGCTCAGACTGCTGCAATATTAAATAATTGTGGCTGATTGATTTTTTGGGAAACACTCTGGAAATAGGACTTTTTCTGTGGATCAAGCTCTGAGTCGGATCAAATAATGGGAATACCCACAAACGGGGCTTTTCCAGGGAGCTGCAAGACAGGTGGAACAGTGACAATGCTCTGGGGGTAACATATTGTGAGGAACTTTATCCTGGTCCAATGGCTGCAAGCCTGCTGCCTTCTATAGCTGCTGTGATTGTGTGGTTAATGGTTTTCTAGGATGCCATGAAGCTCATGAGAATAAGAGTAGGCTAAATTAAAAGCCACTAATACTACTTTTCATTAATTAATGCTCTTCAAAGCATTACAAGCCTTTGGTTAATTTACAGAGATGGGAAAAATTTGATTTTGACAATTTTTGCCAACATTTTCAGTGCACGTATTAAGGCATGGATTTACTGAAGTCCTCACTACACCATTAGAGAATTTCCCTCGAACTGTACCTTGTAACTATTGACTTATTTAGCTAATGTAAGCAATTAAAGTGGGGGAAATAGCAACTTAGGTATTTCTAACCAGCTTTGGAAACTCAGTCATCCTCCTATGGTTTTCCTTGGTTTTGCCAATCATAACCTAAAATAGTGTAAATTATATAATAAATTGTGAGTTCAGGTGTAGCCATGCCACATGTGGACAAATTTATGAACACTATTGTATGTAAAAAAAAAAAAAAAAACTATATTTATGTACTTGCTCTTCTTTGACTGCCACAACTCCTAGCAGATACTTTTCTACTTATGAAATATTCCAGTCCCCCAGAAAGTACAGAGGACAATATGATAAATCTCAATATACCATCGCCAAGGTGAAGAAATTAAATATTGCCAGTTCTTTTGTTTCTGTTACTTAATAATCCTCTTGAAACCTTTGCCCCCAACCCAGTGATCTTTTCCTGAAAGTTGCTAGAAAGTATGAGATTTTTGTTTCTATTGTTAAAACAAATAAACCCAAAAGGAAAGAGAGCTGTGGTTAATGCTTTATTCTCAAAAAAAATGATATAATTGATGACTAGAAAAACTTTAGTTATGATTTTCAAACATCTGCTGTATTTTTAACGTAAAATAATGTGCACCAATAATGGTGGGGTTTTAGAAAAACTGCACTAATAAGATGCAACAGTGCTCATACCCACAATTGCACATACTGAAAATATCACTTGGGTGAGTTTTTGATTTATGAGAGCAAAATGGAACTTCAAATAAACAGCAAGAGTAAGATTCCTGGTACATTAGTCTATATCTGTTTTTAATATTGTAGGAATTCATTTAAATATGTTGCTTTTGTTCATAATCCCCCAAACTAACATTTGTATCAAAGTTACCTGATGATGTAAGTACAGGACACTGTATAATGAAAAAGACTTTTCGTATTTTCATCCCTTCTCCAGGGAATTTTAAGAATTGCTGAATCAAGGAAAAGATTTTAACTAGAAACACAAGTATTCACTCATTCCAAGCAAATGAAAACCAAAAACATAATTGTACTTTTCACCATGGCGTTCTTTATACATAAAAAATCTCCTATTATTTTAACAAAAATAGCATTTGTGCTAACCACTTTGATATCATGATGTTGCTAATAATAGTGAAAATAACATGCTGATTTCACTCTTGTTATTTTATTCTGTTACTTTATGAGAAGCCTAAGGTTTTATTAGTGTTATATATTTCCATAGATAACTCAATACTAATAGTGCTGGAGCATTATATTTGGAGCTGCTCTTTCAAACACTGACAATGAGTTTCTCTCAGTGGTTTCTCTCTAAAGGTCAATAGGAAGGGGACAGACTTTTTTTTACATTTTCCAAAATTGTGGTTCCACTGTGATTCTCCTTTATAAAATAAAGTAGGGCTACTTATAAACTCAAATGGCTAAATTAGAGGAGGCCCTACAGGGGATGAATCAATAACAGACTTGGTAACCTTAGAGGTAGGGAAAAAAGGAAAAAACAGGTTAAGAGAAGGGATGCTGCCTTTAGAAGGACATAATTGTAAACATCTTGATCTGTTAATACTTACCTATGTGGCATATGAACCCTCTTCTCTCTGTATGTAGAAACGGTGTGGATTTCTCGGGCAGAATTCAAACTAGAAGGAAATACAGGAATCTTTTCAAAAGAAGTCTATGTACTGGTAACTTCCAGATTAACTTCTTGTTCCTAGACCCTTTCCCTTGATCACCAAATATTTATATCTAATTTTGAATTTGGTGTCATTCCCCAGACAGCTAATTAAAGACTTAACACAAAGGACATTTTATAATGATAAAGGGACAAATTCAGCAAGAGGATATGCCAATTGTAAATAGCTATGCATCAAATATCACAGCACCCATATATAAAGCAAATATTATTGTATCTAAAGGAAGAGATAGACCCCAGTGAAATAATAGTTGGGGATGTCAACACCCCTCTCTCAGCTGGGGACAGAACATCTAGACAAAAAAAAAAAAAGAAAGAAACAGTGGATTTAAACTGCACTACAGGTGAAATGGACTTGACAGATATTTAGGGAACATTCCATCCAACAACTGCAGAATATATATTCTTCTCATTAGCACATGGATCATTCTCCAGGATAGACCACACGTTAGGCCACAAATCAAGTCTCAACATATTTAAAAAGATTGAAGTCATATCAAGTATCTTTTCAGATGACAATAAAATTAAGCTAAATACCAATAACAACTGAAACTTTGATAACTGTACAAATAAATGGAATTTATACAACAGCCTCCTGAATGACCAATCAGTCAAAGAAGAAATTAAGCAGAAAATCAAAAATTTTTTGAAGCAATGAAAATAGAAGCACATCAGACTAAAATCTATAGGATACTGCAAAAGCAGTACCAAGAGGGAATTTTACTGCAATAAGTTCTTTCATCAAAAAAAGTTAAAAAATTTCAAAAAAACAACATAACATAAATTCTAGTGGTATATCATAGTGCTAGGCATCTATAATAAACAGTAATTTCTTCTGTGTTGTCAAATAGCTAAAAAGAGGAGATTAAATTTCTCATCATAAAGAAACAATAAATTTTTGTAATGATGAATTTGCTAACTACCCTGATTTGATCACTACACATTGTATGCATGTATTGAATTATAACTCTGTACACTATAAGTATGTACAATCAATATGTTTCAATTAAATTAAAATACATCATATCAAAACCTGTGGGATACAGCAAAAGCAGTATTAGGGAAGTTTACTGCAATAAACACCTACATCAAAACAATAGAAAGACTACAAATAAGTGACTTAATGTTACACCTCAAAGAATTAGAACAATAATAATACAATCCTAAAAGTAGTAGACAGAAAGAATTAATTAAGATCAGAGCAGAACTACATGAAACGGAGACCCCAAAAAATGATACCAAAGGACAATGAAGCAAAAAATTGGGTTTTTGAGAAGATAAATAAAAAACAAGCCATTAGCTAGGTAAAAAAAAGAAGAGAGAAGACCCAAATAAACAATACCAGAAATAAAAAGGCAACATTACAACTGATGCCACAGAAAGACAAAGAATCATTTGAAACTATTATAAAAAACTGTATGCCAACAAATACAAAAACCTGGAGGAAACTGATAAATTTCTGGACACACACAAACAATGAAAACTGAACCAAGAAGAAATAGAAAATGTGAGCGGACCAATACCAAGCAATGAGATTGAAGTAGTAATCAGCAATCTTCCAACAAAGAAAAGCCTAGGACTGGATGTCTTTTCAGTAGAATTCTATCAAACATTTAAAGAGGAATTAATACCAATTTTCTTCAAACTATCCAAAAAACTGAAACAGAAGTCATTCTCCCAAACTCATTTTATTAGGCCACCATTACCCTGATACCAAGCTCAGACAAAGATACAACAAAAACAGTAAATTACATGCCAGTATCCTTAGTGAACACAGATACAAAAATCCTCAGCAAAATACAAGCAATCAGAACACAGCACTACATCAAAAAAAAAAAAAATTATACACCGTGATCAAGTGGGATTCATCCCAGGGATGTGAGGAAGGTTCAACATGCTCAAGTCAATAAATGTGACACACCACATCAACAAAACCAAGGACAAGAACCATATGATTACTGCAATAGATGCAGAAGAAGCATTCAACAAAATCCAACATTGTTTCATGATAAAGACTCTCAGCAAATTAGGTACAGAAGGAAATAATTTCAGCACAATAAAAGCCATATACTACAAACCAATCATCAATATCATCCTGAATGGGGAACTGATAAATGCATTTCCATTAAGAACAGTAACAAGACAAGGATACCCACTCCCACCACTCCTATTTAACATGGTACTCGAAGTACTAGCCAGAACAATCAGGCAAGAGATAGAAATAAAGGGCAACCAGATGGGAGAAAGAAAGTCAAACTGTCCCTCTTTGCAGACGACATGTTGTTATGTATAGAAAAACCTAAAGTCTCTACCAAAAACCTCTTAGAGGTGATCAACAATTTCAGTAATGTTGCAAGGCACAAAATCAACACCCCCAAATCAGTAGTTTTTATACTCCAATAACAAACTAGCAGAAAAAGAAATCAGGAAAGAAAACCCATTTATGATAGCTGCTAAGAGAATAAAATACCTAGGAATCAAGTTAACCAAGGAGGTGAAAGATCTCTACAGTGAAAACTACAAAACACAACTGAAAGAAATTAAAGAGGACACAAAAAGATGGAAGGATATACCATGCATGTGTACTGAAAGAATTAACATCATGAAAATGTCTATTCTAACCAAAGGAATGGACGGATTCAATGTCCATAAATACTGGTGACATTCCTCACAGAAATAGGAAAAACTATCATATCATATGGAAAAGCAAAATACCTTGAAAAGTCAAAGCAATCCTGAGTGAAAAAAAATAAAGCTGGAGGCAGAACACTATCGGTGAGGAAAGTGGAGTTGGTTTGGTCAGGCCCCCTCAACTCATGTCCAGCTGGGTATGATTCAGCACATCCTTTGTAAACAAGTTGGGTGGGAGTAGAGTTAGTGCGCATGTGTGCCTGGCCACCCTTATGGCTCCTTGCTGTTCGCGTGTGTACCCTCTCCTATGGAAGGCAGCGGCTTTGAACAGCTGCTGGGCAGAGCTCACATCTAAAAATAAAGCATGTCCACTTTGCTAGAGGTTGCTCGGGTTTTTTTTTTTTCGCTTTCCTGACTCAGGACCTGCACAGGACGGGGTAGAAGGGTCTGTGATCTAGCCCGACACTACCCAACTTCAAATTGTATTACAAAAGTATTGTAACCAGATAGGACTATTACATGATCTAGCAGTTGCACTACTGCGTATGTATCCAAAGGAATGGAAATCATCACGTGGAAGAGATACCTGCACTCATGTGTTCATCGCAGCTCTATTTACAATAGCCAAAATATGGAACCAACCTAAGGGTCCATCAACAGATGACTGGATTAGGAAAATGGTATATATACACAATGGAATACTAGTCAGCCGTAAAAAAAGAATGAAATTCTGCCATTTGCAGCAACATGGATGAGTCTGGAGGAAATTATGTTAAGTGAAATAAGCCAGACATGGAAAGAGAAATACCACATGTGCTCACTCATAACTTGGAGCAAAGAAGGAAGAAAGGAAAGAGGGAAGGAAGGAAGGGAAGCGAAGGAAAGGAAGCCACAATTTCTGATACTGAATATGCTAATAATAAGTAATAATAATTTTTAAAGATTTGTGGTAAGGAAAGAAGGAAGGAAAGAAAGGGAATCATTCCTGTTTAGCAATCCTGTAAACCTACACGTAGCAGGGTGGTGTGGCACTTTTGCCTTTAATAGGTCTTCGCACCCTTTTTATGGATAGATAAGTAACAGCTTAACATAACTCAACTGCAAACAAGGTTTAGTGGAAAATGCAGATCAAAGTGCCTTTGAAAAGCTAATATAGAAAGAGTATCATTTTTAAGTTGACGGAAACAGCGGTGGGAAAGAGTGAACTTATCTCTATTGCTATCTATCATGCTGACCCAAATTCCCAACCTTTCTCGGCTCACTCGAGGGTCTTCAGTTTCATTCAGGTCACTTTCCTCACAGGCACCATCATTAAAAGTTCCATTCACAGAGTAAAATAACTTTTCGTGTGCTTCATCCTGTTCCTGTAGCATTATTTTTTTCTCCTTTCGCAGCATTCATAGATTTCTTTTTGTCTCTAAATGTTAATTTGCTGCTGAAATCAGCTTTTGTGCCTGCCTTTTAAAATGAGAGACCAAATGTCCTTGCACCTTTGCAACCACATCTTTCCAAGTAAGGCACAAATACAACCATGGGCAGAAAGATGCCCATCAAAACGTGCATTTTGACCTACACAAGAGAAATGTGTGTGTGTATTATGTGTTGGGACTCATTCAGAAACTGCTCAACTAGGAAGTACTTAACAAACGTTTGAGCTACCCAGGTGGGTTAAAATAAGGGATTTGGGGGGCCTATAAAATTTATGTAAACTTTAAAGCTATCAATTTGAGTTGAAAGAAAAGAGAGGAGGGAATTTTGTGAAAATATCATAAAGTTTTACTGTTCTGTACTGTGGGATCTATTTGAGTGTTCTTTTTATTCCCCTCTTGTTTTCCCAGGCAGTAGCACTGAATTGTTCCTCGAAGATATTAAGTAGTGAAAGAAAGATCCCCAAATAGAAAATTTAAAATGTAAAAGAAGGAAGCATAGCAGTAAAATAATAAGCTTAAATATTCTAACTCCTTAAAGATCATTTTTTTTACCACACACTCTAAGTGCTTCATTTCTTTCTATAGCCTTTCCATGTTAATAATGCATGACTCATATAAAGTGAGTAAAAGCCTAGGATTCCAAAGACTTCCCAGATATTCTACAGAATACTGGCTAAACAATGATAACTCAAAATGCAGGAAAACAAGCAAGTGAATTAGCTCTTAAACTTATGTGGAGCTTAAACTAGCCACAAAACAAGAATTGATGTAAAATGGGCATTTTCATAAAATGGCAGTATCAGAGGCATATTTATCTATTTGCTAATATTTAATGTCATTGTCTTACAGCAGAGAGATCTAAACATAAGTTTCTTTATGTCATATATGCATATCACATAACATTAGCAGACACTGATGAATAATGTTTGGTGGTGATAAAATGTCATTAACTTAAAGCACTGTGTTTTCATTCCTATTATTATTCATGCCTATATTGTATGTTGGACAAAACTATATATAAGGGGATGTGGAACCTGTCACCAGTTCCTTTAAATATCCTAAATGCAATTTCATCTCCTTATAAATTTCAGCTAAGTTATGGTTGTGCTATAAATACTAAGTTGCAGAAGATCTTACACCAGATCACTCTTGTGGACTTTCTCCTTGGCTATAATTTAATACATAAATATAAACAAATACTGAGATCTGTTAAAAAAATTTTAAAAAACATTGTTTTGAAAAAAATAATTATGGGTTATATGCTGTGTGAAAAATATTCACTTGTATAAAAATGCTGCAATGTTTACTTGGTTTTTTCCTGAAATCTTATTATCATCATCACATTTTATACATTTGAATATATAAAAATGAGTCTTGGAATTTGAAAATACACTTTGTGAAAACAAGAAAAAAAAATCACACAATCTGTAGAAAGAAGGGTAAAAGAACTGCAGCAATGAGTGAAATTAGTGTTCTTTCTTGGTATATCCCTTTCCATGATAACAACACCAAGATCCAATAAATAAAGTAGCACAGGTTCCTACCAGCAGCACAGAATTACTGGGAGATAGGCATGATGATAAAATACAAAGAATACCTGGGTTTTTATAAAGGGCGTGTGTGTGTGTGTGTGTGAGAGAGAATTTATATGTGTGCATGCGTATTTGGATATTTATATTATGTATCCCATTATGCAAATATATTTGGATTTTTATTTAAATTATATATGTAGTATATATAAATAAACATTTTTATTAATTTAATACTTTATTTATTTAATTAAAAAATTTATTTAATAACTGGAAAAATTTGAAGAATATTGTGACTTTTACAACTAGTTGTTCATAAGAGGATAGGAAACTCAAATCAAATTAATCATTTTAGAGATGTAAACTTTCTACTTTGACAATTTATTGTAAATTTTTGGGCAAAGATTTTGTGGAGATCTGTAGTCTTCAAAATTCTTTACACAAGGTTTTCCAGGAAATGACTGGCCTGACAGTTTGCTTATTAGCAAGAGATTATACACGTGAGCACTTCCAAGAGTTCATGAAAAATAGAATTATAAGATAATACAAATCTTTCCATAAATGTTTTATAGACCCCTCATGCTCTTTATTTATAGTAAAAAAAAAAAATACCATACACCCTATGGAGGTGCTTTTGCATTTTAAAATACAAAATATGGTTTCTTATATGCTATATGTTTTTATTTGTGTGTGTGTTTGTGGTAAAAAAGTAAAAGTGTTTATGAGGAGACTTCAAAAAGTTCATAGAAAGATACATATTATTATTTAATTCTATTTTTTCATGAACTTTTTGAAGTACCCTCATTTATATTTTCACACATAGACTTGAATACAAACATGTATTCAATAATTACTTGCTATGTAGTTATATCAAAAATGAACTTGAGCTAAAATATAAACTATTAAAATTCTATATTTGGTATAATTTACCAACTTATTTAGCAAATGTTAGAAATATAAATATTCATTCAGCTAACATTTATTGGTTACCAACTTAGTATTGAGCACTTGATAGAAATTTGAGAAGCAAAGAAGAAAAGGGTACCGTCCTAAAGCGGATCACAGTCTGTCCCCCTGAGAGGAAGGAGCGTGGGGCCACGAGAAGAGAGTGGAGTCAGTATACTCAGGCCCCCTGGCCTCATATCGTGCTGGGTAAGATTCAGCACATCTTTTGTGAACAGGTTACGTAGGAGTAGAGTTAGTGCGCAGGCGCGTCTGTTGGCTCGTTGCCGCCTGTGTGTGCTCTTCAGTAGGGAAGGCAGCAGCTCTGAACCCTGATTGGTGGGGCTCATGTCTAAAAATAAAGCATGTACACTTTGCCAGGGGCTGCTCAGTCTTCTCTGGACTACCTGACTCAGGACCCGCACAGGACCAGGCAGAGGGATCTGTCATCCAGCCCAGCCCAACAGGCCATCTATAGATTTTCAAGAAATGCTGTGCTTACTCTGCTGGAGCGCATTTCTGTCTGTGGGAAAAACAATACTACTGCAAGGGCTCACCACATAAATGCATGCTCATTACTGAGACCGTCCTAGGAGGGTGCGATTCTTCACAGGCTCCTCTGAGATCTGTGCCCAATCAACCGAAGAACAGCTGAACAGTCATGCTGTGCAGAGGGTGATCAGTTTGGAAGAACAGGACCCTTAAGAAGATCATCCACTTTCTTAAATGACTTTCATTAATTTTACACCTTTTGCCAATTAATTGCTCTTAGGAAACTTCCTTGTCATTTACTGAGGTCTCAATTTCAGCAATTGAACTAATGGCTTATTCATATTTTGTTATTTAAACTGCTATTTCCAATTATTGATATGAATCTTTATAACCACATTGTAAATGTTTCACTATATTTATTAGTCCATTCTTCATTTAGACAAAAGGAAGTCTCTATTGTCTGCTCTTAAAGCATCATGTAGCTTTTCTTCAAAGTAAAACAATTGAAAGGTTGTTATTATTTGGTGATTATTTACAAACATATTTCATTTAAAATATAAGCTCAATAAATACCAACTTCATGTAGGATTTTATTTCATGTTCAGTCCCTATCTTTATGCATGTTATCCAGAAAAGACTGAATTGTTATTCGTTTAGTAAATAAATGAGTTTAATGTACATTTATTTTTCAACTGCTGTATATTAAGTACTGTTGGTTTACAAAAATGAGTAAGACCAACATAGAAGTATAAGAAAACGTGTGGCCATTGACTTATTTACTGGACATTGTGATAGCACAAAAGAGGAACCAACCCAACTTTTTATCATAGTGAGCTGCCTTCTGAAAGTGGTTCACTTTTAAGTATAATTAAGGTAAATAATATTCCAATCAAATAATAATAACCAAATGGATAACTAAAGAATTTTTTTTTTAAAAAAGTTGGTTCATTCCAAAGTATTACCAATTATTTACAGCTGAAAACACAAAACACGAGAGTTACTGAAAAAAAAGGTGATGTGGCTCTTTTTTGTATTTTATTCTCCGTCACTGATATATATATATATATATATATATATAAAATGTAAACCAGTGGTGAATTGTGGGTTTAGTAGGAATCCATGATAACACTCCTGGGAGGATAGCAGAGTAAAAGTATCTGAGGACTCTATCCCTCAGTGTTCCATTTAATATGCAAGAAAGCATATTAAAGGAGAAAGTTCCTGACAGGACCCAAAATTAATGTCAATGATTGAGCAAGTTCCTGAAATCATGAAGTATTCCTCACTAATGAGACTCGTTAAAATAAAAGACCAAGAGCAAACCTAAATTTTTTCACTTATTAAAAATTGAACCTTTGTCACAGAAAGATCTGAAGCATGATCTTGTCCTATGCCCACCCCCGTTAAGAGCATTTGGACAGGTTGTGTGATGTTGGTAGCAGTGGCTTAACGTGGGATATTTCAAGCTGAAATAGGCTACTGGGAGTGGAATGATCACATCCAGTGTTAGGAAGGGATGTGGTTCTAAATATGAGACAAACCTGGCTATCTTACATTTCTAACCTGATCTTCATTATAGAACAAACCAGGGGCAGACTATATGACTCATGACAGCAAATTGAAGAAATATATCCTGTAATTAAATCCCCATCCCAAATGTACTATCTCCTGTGTACAACCGTATTTATCAAAAGAAAATATTGGGAAAATAAAAATATTAAACAACTCAAAAAGTTCTACAATAAAAACTAAATAGGAAGGGGCAGACACAGTAGTTTAAAAAATAAGTGCAGTAGCTATCATAAAAAAGGCTTACAATACTTTAGACCAATTGGACATGGCAGATATCTACAGAACATTCCATCCAACAACCTCAGAATATTCATTCTTCTCATCAGCACATGGATCATTCTCCAGGATAGATCACATATTAGGACACAAATCAAGTCTCAACAAATTAAAAAAAATTGGAATTATCCCATGTATTTTCTCAGACCACAATGGATTAAAACTAGAAATCAATAATAAACAAAACACTGGAAAGTATACAAACACATGGAAATTAAACAACATTCTACTTAACGACACATGGGTCCAAGAAGAAATCAAACAGGAAATAAAAAAATTTATCGAAACTAATGAAAATAATGATACATCATACCAAAACTTGTGGGATACAGCAAAGGCAGTACTAAGGGGGAAATTTATTGCATTAAATGCCTACCTCAGAAAAATGGAAAGATGGCAAGTGAACAATCTAATAATGCACCTTAAAGAACTAGAAAAACAAGAACAATCCAAACCTAAAGTTAGCAGAAGGAAAGAAATCATCAAGATCAGAGCAGAACTTAACGAAATTGAAACCCAAAAAACAATACAAAAGATCAACAAATCAAAAAGTTGGTTTTTTGAAAAGATAAACAAAATCGACAAACCACTTGCATGGCTAACAAAAAAAAGAAGAGAGAAGATTCAAATAACAAAAATTAGAAATGAAAAAGGTGATATTACAACCGACCCAAATGAAATACAACGAATCATCCGAGACTACTATAAACAGCTATACACCAACAAGTTCGAAAACCTGGAGGAAATGGATAAATTCCTGGACTCACACAAGCTTCCAAAATTAAACCAAGAAGATATAGAAAACCTGAATAGGCCAATAACAATAAAGGAGATTGAAGATGTTATCAAAAAGCTCCCAAAAAAGAAAAGCCCAGGACCAGACGGATTCACAGCAGAATCTTACCAAACATTCAAAGAGGAAATGACACCGATTCTTTACAAACTATTCCAAAAGACTGAAACAGAAGCAAAGCTTCCAAACACATTCTACGAAGCAAACATCATCCTGATACCAAAACCAGATAAAGATATAACCAAGAAAGAAAACTACAGGCCAATATCCTTGATGAATATAGATGCAAAAATCCTCAATAAAATATTAGCAAACAGAATACAACAACACATATGCAAGATCATTCACCACGATCAAGTGGGATTCATCCCAGGGAAGCAAGGTTGGTTCAACATACACAAATCAATAAATGTGATCCACCATATTAACAAAATCAAACACAAGGACCATATGATCATCTCTATTGACGCCGAAAAAGCATTTGATAAAATCCAACACTCATTCATGACAAAGACCCTTTATAAATTAGGTATAGACGGAAAGTATCTCAACATAATCAAAGCCATATACAATAAACCCACTGCCAATATCATCCTGAATGGGGAAAAACTAAAAGCTTTTCCTTTAAAAACAGGAACCAGACAAGGATGCCCACTCTCACCACTCCTATTCAACACAGTATTGGAAGTATTAGCCAGAGCAATCAGAAAAGAGAAGGAAATAAAAGGCATCCAGATTGGAAAAGATGAAGTCAAACTGTCCCTGTTTGCAGACGATATGATCCTATATATCGAACAGCCCAAATCATCTACAAAAAAACTCTTAGAAGTGATAAATGAGTTCAGCACAGTAGCAGGATACAAAATCAACACACAAAAATCAGTAGCATTTCTATTCACCAATAGTGAACAAGCAGAAAGAGAAATCAAGAAAGCCTGCCCATTCACAATAGTCGCCAAAAAAATAAAATACCTAGGAATTGAACTAACTAAGGACGTGAAAAATCTCTATAACGAGAACTATAAACCACTCCTGAGAGAAATTAGAGAGGATACAAGAAGATGGAAAGACATCCCATGCTCCTGGATTGGAAGAATCAATATAGTGAAAATGACTATACTACCCAAAGTAATATACAAATTCAATGCAATCCCCATCAAAATTCCAATGACATTTCTCTCAGAAATGGAAAGAACTATACAGTCATTTATCTGGAATAACAAAAGACCACGAATAGCCAAAGCAACGCTGAGCAAAAAAAAATAAAGCTGGAGGTATTACTCTACCTGACTTTAAACTATACTACAAAGCCACAATAACCAAAACAGCATGGCATTGGTATAATAACAGAGACTCTGATCAATGGAATAGAATAGAGCACCCTGAAATCAACCCACGCACTTACTGCCATTTGATCTTCGACAAAGGCATTAAGCCTATTCACTGGGGTCAGGACTCCCTCTTCAGCAAAGGGTGCTGGGATAACTGGATATCCATTTGCAGGAGATTGAAACTAGACCCACATCTCTCACCATGTACTAAAATCAACTCAAAATGGATCAAGGATTTAAATATACACCCCGAAACAATAAAACTTATTAAAGAAAACATAGGAGAAACCCTTCAGCAAATAGGGCTGGGCACAGACTTCATGAATATGACCCCAAAAGCACGGGCAACCAAAGGAAAAATAAACAAATGGGACTATATCAAACTAAAAAGTTTCTGCACAGCAAAAGAAACAATTAACAGAGCTAAAAGACAGCCAACAGAGTGGGAGAAAATATTTGCAAAATACACATCTGACAAAGGACTAATATCCAGAATATATAAAGAACTCAAACAACTTTACAAGAAAAAAACAAGCAACCCAATCAAAAAATGGGCAAAAGAGCTAAGCAGGCACTTCTCTAAAGAAGATATACAAATGGCCAACAATCATATGAAAAAATGCTCAACATCACTCAGCATCCGGGAAATGCAAATCAAAACCACACTGAGATACCATCTCACCCCAGTTAGGATGGCAAAAATCCAAAAGACGCTGAAAGATAAATGCTGGCATGGTTGCGGAGAAAAAGGAACTCTCATACATTGTTGGTGGGAATGCAAAATGGTGCAACCCCTATGGAAAATGGTTTGGAGGTTCCTCAAACAGCTGAAGATAGATCTACCATACGATCCAGCTATCCCACTACTGGGAATATACCCAAAGGAATGGAAATCATCAAGTCGAAGGTATACCTGTTTCCCAATGTTCATTGCAGCACTCTTCACAATAGCCAAGAGCAGGAATCAGCCCAAATGTCCATCATCGGATGAGTGGATACAGAAAATGTGGTATATCTACACAATGGAATACTACTCAGCTATAAAAACTAATGAAATACTGCCATTTGCAACAACATGGATGGACCTTGAAAGAATAATACTGAGTGAAACGAGTCAGGCAGAGAAAAAGAAATACCACATGTTCTCACTTATTGGTGGGAGCTAAAAAAAAATAAAAACAAAAAACAAATCAATTCACTCACATACAAAAATTAAAATTAAAAAAAAGGCTTACAGACCAATTGAATAGAATAAAGAGCCCAGAAAGAAACCTTCACATACGTGTTCAAGTGATTTTTAACAAGGTTGCCAAGACTATTCAATGGTGGAAAGAACAGTCTTCAACAAATGATGTTTGGAAACTGAATATCCACATGCAAAGGAATGAAGTTGGAACATACCTTACATCCATTCATGCAAATTAACTCCAAAAAAACCATCTAAATGTAAGAGCTAGAACTATAAAACTGTTAGAATAAAACATAAAAGAATATCTTCCTAACATTGGATTTGGCAGTAATTTCTTGAATGTAATATCAAAAGCAGAGGCAACAAAAGATTAAGTAGATAAGTGGACTTCATTAAAATTTAAAACTTGTGTATCAAAGAAAATTATTAAAAGAATGAAAAGGCAACCCACATAATGGGAAAAAAATTCAAATCATAGAACTGAGAAGGGATTAATATCCAGGATATATAGGGAACTCCTAAAACTCCACAACAAAATGAAACAAAGAACCCAATTCAAAAATGGACGAAGGACTTGGAAAGACAATTCTCAAAAAAAGATCTACAAGTATCCAATAAGCACATGAAAAGGTACTCAACATCGCTAATCACTAAACAAATCCAAATCTAAACTATAATGAGATACCACTACATGTCCATTAGAATAGCTACTCTCCAGAAAAACAGAAAATAATAAAAGTTGGAAACCTTCTGCATTGCTGGTGGGAACATGAAATAGTACAGGAAGTATGGAAGAGAGTGTAGCAATTTCTCAAAAATTAAACATAGAATGGACATTTAATTCGGCAATTCCATATCTAAGTATATACCCCCCAGAACTGAAATCAGAGATTCAAACAGATATCTGTACACTAATGCTTGGAGCAGCATTATTCACAATAGCCATAAGATAAAAACAATCCAAATGTCCATTAGTAAACAAAGAGATAAACAAAGTGTGATATATGCATATAATGAAATATTACTTATCCTTTAAAAAGTAATGAAATTCTAATACATGCTACAACGTGGATAAACCTTGCAAACATTATGCTAAGTGAAATAAGGACAAATATTGTGTGATTCTACATGCGTGAGGTATCTAGAATGGGCAAATTCATAGAGACAGCAAAATGGTGGTTGCCAGGGGCAATGGGGGGGAGGGGTGGGAATAGAGACTTATTGTTTAATAGATGCACATAGAACAAAGTTTAAAAAATATCAGTAAGGAAATATATAATTGAAAAGAAAAATAACTTCAAATTGAAATTTTTCTTCCAGCAATTAGCATCTCTTTGTTTGCTCTTCTGTTTCTCTTTTACTATTTTGTTGTGTGTTAAAGAGATTTTTGTTGTTGTTGTTCTTTTTGAGACCGGCCGCACCGCACTCAGCCAGTGAGCGCTGTGAGCAAACCGATAATCCCTATGCAAGATCCGAACCCGCGGCGGGAGCGCTGCTGCGCTCCCAGTGCTGCACTCTCCCGAGTGCGCCACGGGTTCGGCCCTTAAAAAGATATTTCTAATGTAATTTTAATTTTTTCTTTTTTTAACAATTTTTTTCACTTATTTTCTAGGTGGTTTTTCTTGTGACTGCATTGATTATTTTAAATTCTCAAAATATACATATACTTCAGGTTAATACTGACTTAATTTTGATAAATATAAAAACTTTGTTGCAATATAGCAGTTTTTCCCATCTGTCATTTGTACTATTATACATAAATAAACATTGCAGCTATATTTGTTATAAACTCAAAAATGTAATGTGAAATGTTATTCCCTTATACAGTCTTGTTTAAGTTAAATAAATTTAATCATATACAGTGTATATTGACAAAATAAAAATTTAACGGAAAAAAAAAAGAAATAAGACTAACCATAACTTCTATTTTTTGTGTTAATTTTAGTAACTTTTGTATTTTAAGAATTTTTTCATTTAATAAAAATTTTCAATTGTAAAAAAAATAAAATAAATAAATAAATAAAATAAATTTTAAAAATAATAAAAAATATAAGAATATGTATTTATATATGTATACTATGTGTGTCTGTTATAAATATACATTTAAAGAAATATATATATATATATATATATACACACATACAAAATTTTAAGTTCATCCTCATATTACCATTTCAGATCACCTTCATTTTTTTCTTGTGTATTTGAGTTACCACCTGGTATCATTTTCTTTAAGCCCACAGAATTTCCTTCATTATTTCTGGTACAGCAGGACAGCTAGTAATGAATTCTCTCAACTTCTGTTTATCTAGAAATGTATTTAATGTCTCTTTCACTTTTTTATTGTTGTAAAATATACATTACACAAAATGCATTATTTTAACCATAAATGATGTACAATTCAGCAGCATTAAGAACATTCACAATGTTTGGCAACACTCACCAATATTTCCAGAACATTTCCATCATCCAAAACAGAAATTGTGTATCCACAGGCAACCCCCCTTTCTCTCCTCTCCCCTGCACCTGGCCATCTCTATTCTATTTTCTGTCTCTATAAATTTGCCTATTCTAGGTATCTTATTTTTGAAGATATGTCTATTTAAGTCTTTTGGCAATTTTTTAATTGGGTTGTTTGGTTGTTGTTCAGTTTTAGGAATTCTTTATACTAAATATTAATTCATTATCAGATACATGAACTGCAAATATTTGCCTCATTCTGTGCGTTGTCTTTTCACTCACTTGTAGTGTCCTTTGATACAAAAAACGTTTTTAAGTTTATTGAAGTCTACTTTACCTATTTGATCTTTTGTTGCTTATGCTTTTGGTGTCAGATCTAAAGAATCTTTGCCAAATCCAGTCTCATGAAGCTTTTTCCCTATGTTTCTTTCGAAGAGTTTTTTAGTTTTAGATCTTACAAATTGACAGGTCTTTGATTCATTTTGAATTAATTTTTGTATGTGGTAATAAGATACAGGTCCATCTTCATTGTTTTGCTTGTGGACATTCAGTTGTCCCAGCACCATTTGTTGAAAAGACTGCCCTTTCCCCATTGTATGGTATTAGCACACCTGTCAAATAACAACGGGCCTCATTTATGAAGGTTTATTTGAGCTCTCTATTCTATTCCATTGTTTTCTTTGTCTGTCTTTTTCTGCTAGTACCTTGCAATATTGATTACTGTAGCTTTGTAGTAAGTTTTGAAATCAGGGACTTGTTAATCCTCCTACTTTGTTCATTTTAAAGACGTTTTTGGCTGTGTGGAGACCCTTGAGATTCCGTACGAACTTTAGGATGAGTTTTTCTGTTTCTGTAAAAACCACAATTCTGATTGTGATAGGGATTGCTTTAAATATGAAAATCTCTTTGTCAATTTCTTCCAATTATTAAATTTATTTGTTTATAACATTCAGTTATCTCTCTATAGCCCTAGCGTAGGGGCGCACAGATGAAGGAAGCACACGAGACCCGGGCTAACAGTTCAGCCAAAGAGGTTCTGCTTTATTCAAGAACTGTGCATACATTTATAGGGTGCTGTGTTCCGGGGCGGGAGAGAGGACGGGGTGGTAACTGATTGGACGGGGCTGGGCAGGAGGTGAGCCTTGACCTGTGACTGGCTGAGGTTTGGTGTGGGTGGGCTTGTTTACTGTGGAGAAGAACCAGGAAGGGCGCCATATTGCCAGGGTGTGTCCCTGTTCAGGCACCCATGGGGTCCCTACACCTACATTCCTCCCTTTTTCCTCTATTGTGGGGAGTGGGTCGCCATGATCTCATGCGAGCTACTTCCTGCTGGTAGGGGGTGTAGTAGGGGAAGAGGAATTGGGGGAAGATTGGGGATTTTGTAACAGGACCCAAAA
>NW_007731643.1:211855-213609 GCF_000696425.1 Galeopterus variegatus
GATTCATTGATATAATAGCAACATTCTTCCCGGAGGAAGATGCAAGTGCCGCCTTTGTCTGCCGTGAGGAGGTCTAATGCGCAGCGGTTCTGTAGGGTAACTTTAGCTAGGGAGGTGATTTGTCTTTGTAAGGCAGATAGAGATTCAGCTGTGGAGGTGAGGGCCTTTTGTAGTTTGTTATTAATGTCTTGTACCACCCATAGAGTATGCCCCAAGGCCCCACCTGACAGGACAGTTGCAACAATTGATGTTGTTAAGGACATTCCCACTAGGACTGGGAGAAAGACAGCTGTCTTGGGGATGGATGCAAAAGGTGGAAAAGCTCTGCGTGGGAATATAAAGTTAGTTGGGGAACGACAGTGACTGGGTAGCAAGGAACGGAGGTATTAGGAAAGATAAAGGTGGAAAGGGTTCTGTTGCACCAAAAAAAGATGCCCAGTGGGGACATTGTGCGGCTTCTGATGGTGGACCTTTTTGTGCAATGGAATGAGGAATGGGGTGAGGGGGTGGATGATCCCAGAAAACAGTGATAGGACATTAGAGTGTGGTTGGGAGTGTTATCGGGATCCCATAGAGGAACATCGGGAAGGCTGAGGGGTGTAGAGGAAGAATTGGAGGGGAGTGAGGTAATGTTTACAGGGACAGCAGCCAGAAGTGGGCGTAGCAAAGATGCACAAAGGAAGCAATTGTTTGGAGGGGTAGAGTTGAAGAAAGTCTGGTTAAGGAAGATAACAGTTTCAGAAATAATTTGTTGCCAAGTGTAGGTGGGAGAGGGCTGGTTGGCGGCGTTTATCTCTGAGGAAAGGGTTTTTTTTCTTGCTGAGAAATGTGAGTATGTGCAGCAGATAAGGAAACGGGATCTTTTCTGAAGACATATGTGCGGGAGATTTCAAATTGTCCGCAGGGGAGAGAACCAACCCCGATGTCGCAGTAGAAAGATACAACAACTACCCCAGCCCACCTGGGGTCCCAAGGATCATGAATGAATAATCAGTATGTGTACCCGTCCCGCCTACTCCCAACCCACCAAAAGATTGGGTTGTTTATTCGGGGCACCTTCGGATCATGAATCCGATATGACCAGTATGGACATCCCCCATAAGTTTCCGGCCACCAGCGACAATAATCTTTGGTTTGATCAAAAAGAAAATATAGATATGGGTATGAGGCTTGAGAGATTAATTTACTCCCTGTAAGGGGAATGGTAACGAGACTTCGGCATCCAGCTGGAGAACAGTCCACCGTGGAAGGGAGTAGTGTGGTTTCCTTGTTTACCTTGTTTTCCTGTAATAGTTTCTCGCACCGTGAACCGCCAAATGTACAGGGATTTAGAAACACCTACTAGCACAGTAAGAGAAACAGGATAATGTTAACGGGAGTGGTCATTGTTCCTGTAACGGAGGGAGACTTGGGAGTCGGGATAAACGGAGTTTGAGGGGGTTAGAGGGATTAGGAGTGCAGGCAAACGTTTCAGCTTTCCGAAAGGGTGTGTCTTGAGCTTGCAGAGTATGTGTAGGTTCTGTGGAATCCACTGGTGAAGCTGGGAAGCAGGGTTTTAACCTAGAAATGTGGATCCATGGAGTTACTTGGTTGTTTGGTANAAAGGGAGAAGGGTTTGGTGAGGTCAGGCAGGTGTAAAGCAGGGGCCACGACCAGAGCCTGTGGAGTTTTTGGAATGGCTTATCCGGTGAAAATGATAGGGGTTCATTTTGGTCTCCTTTTGCAAGGGCATATAGTGGGCGGGCCAATAAAGA
>NW_007731643.1:213726-214089 GCF_000696425.1 Galeopterus variegatus
GTGATGGCCTTTCGAGAAGGGGATAATTCAAATCCTAGATAAGTGACTTCAGTGAGGGATATTTGGGCCTTAAAGGGTGAAATGCGATACCCTTTGTCTGCCAGGAAATTAAGAAGGGAAGCGGTGTCAGCCTGTGGTTGTTCCCACAAGGGACTACAGAGCAAAATGTCATCCACATACTGCAGGAGGGTTGACTGTGGGTGGGAATAATGAAAATATTTGAGGTCTTGGGCCAACACTTGGCCAAAGACGTGAGGGCTATCCCGGAATCCCTGGGGGAGGACAGTCCAGGTAAGTTGTTCAGAGTGTCGCATATTGGGGTCAGTCCAGGTAAAGGCAAATATGCCCTGGGAAGTAGGGTTC
>NW_007731643.1:215036-242151 GCF_000696425.1 Galeopterus variegatus
AAAGGGAGAAGGGTTTGGTGAGGTCAGGCAGGTGTAAAGCAGGGGCCACGACCAGAGCCTGTGGAGTTTTTGGAATGGCTTATCCGGTGAAAATGATAGGGGTTCATTTTGGTCTCCTTTTGCAAGGGCATATAGTGGGCGGGCCAATAAAGAGTAATTTGGGATCCATGCTCTAAAGTATCCTGCTAGGCCTAAGAAGGATAGAATTTCTGCCTTAGTTTTTGGAGTAGGTAGGGACTTTAAATCTCCTTCCTATTAAGGGTGATGGCCTTTCGAGAAGGGGATAATTCAAATCCTAGATAAGTGACTTCAGTGAGGGATATTTGGGCCTTAAAGGGTGAAATGCGATACCCTTTGTCTGCCAGGAAATTAAGAAGGGAAGCGGTGTCAGCCTGTGGTTGTTCCCACAAGGGACTACAGAGCAAAATGTCATCCACATACTGCAGGAGGGTTGACTGTGGGTGGGAATAATGAAAATATTTGAGGTCTTGGGCCAACACTTGGCCAAAGACGTGAGGGCTATCCCGGAATCCCTGGGGGAGGACAGTCCAGGTAAGTTGTTCAGAGTGTCGTGTATTGGGGTCAGTCCAGGTAAATGCAAATATGTCCTGGGAGGCAGGGTCCAGGGGAATGGAAAAGAATGCATCTTTTAAGTCTAGGACTGAATAATGAGTTGTGGAAGCTGGGATCTGGGACAAAAGAGTATAGGGATTGGGTGTTAAAGGATGAATGGGAATAACAGCAGCATTAATTAAGTGGAGGTCTTGGACTAGTCGGTAAGACCCATTGGTTTTTTTACTGCCAGGATGGGGGTGTTGAAAGGTGAGTGGGTGTGGCAAAGGTATCCCTTTTTGAGAAGGTCCTTGACAATGGATTGGAGTCCGCGAAGTGCTGTGGTGCTGAGTGGGTACTGAGATTGATTTATATACTTGGAGGGATCTTTTAGTTTTATCGTAATAGGAACACAATGTGCAGAGGAGGGTGTAGTGATGTCCCACACAACAGGGTTTACAGGATGTAATAAAGAAGGGTATGTCTCCTGATTATTTTCAGGGAGGAGTGCTAATAGGAAAGGGGTTGTAGGAGACGGGGAAATATAGAAATGGAGACATGTAGCTGAGCGAGAATGTCTCAACCTAATAAGGGAATGGGACATTGAGGCATGACCAGAAATGAGTGGGAAAAAGGAGAAGGAACGCCTTCAATATGGCAAGTTAGTGGAGGTGTTCTGCAGGGGTATATATGTTTTCCTCCTACCCCGACTATCGGAGAAATGTTAAGTGTGGTTGGGCCCTGAAACTCCTTTAAGACCGAGAAAGTGGCTCCTGTGTCCAGGAGGAAGGAGACAGGTCGGCCATCCATGACAATAGTCACCCTGGGCTTGCTTTTAGTGATGGTCATGGTCAGGAAGGAGCCAGGGCCCCGTCAGTCGTCTTCTTCTTCAGCCAGTCCCACCAGAGGTGCTTGAGGCACCCGGGATGGCTGGGGCTCGTTAGGCCAGTCCTCCCTTCGGATGAGTGGACAATTGTAGCCCCAATGCCCCATTTTTTTGCACCTAGGACACGGGTTGGTGGGCCTTTTGGGTGATGGGCAGTGTCTGGACCAATGACCTTGTTTACCACATTTAAAACAGGCACCAGGGGGAGTTTTGGAGGCGGAAGGCTCAGAAGGGCACTTAGAAGGCTGAGTATTTACCTTGGCCAGCATTTGGAGGTTGGCCAGATCAGCCTTTTGTTTGCGCCACTCCCTTTCCCATTCCCGTTCTTCCTCCCTATTATGAAAGACCTTGAAGGCCACTGATAAGATTTCAGTCTGGGGAGTAGCAGGGCCCCGTTCCAATTTTTTTAGTTTAGCCTTGATGTCGGGGTAGGATTGAGCCAAAAAGTACGTCATAAGGACATGGCATCCATCTTCTGAGGTGGGATCTAGGTTGGTGTATTGTTGGAGAGCCTGAGTTAGATGATTAAGGAACTCGGATGGGGTTTCTTCCTTTTTTGGATAACATCCTGGACTTTTTGGAAATTAACAACTTTGCGAGCGGCCTTTTTAAGACTGGCCAGGAGGCAAGAACTAAAATGATCTCTGGCCTGAATTCCCTGTGGCATGTTGTAATCCCAATGTGGATCCTTTTAGGGAACTGCCAGGGGGCCAATAGGGAAGGCAGGGTTTGTGCGGTGGACTTCATCTGCATGACTCCGAGCCGCACCCCAAACCTGATCGTGCTCTTCGGAAAGGAGGGTGTTGGCTAGGAGTATGTAGATGTCATGATGTGTGAGACTATATGCCTGAAGGACCCATTGGAATTCTTTAATCTAAGTAGAGGGGTCGGTGGTGTAGGACCCCAATCTCCTTTCTAGCTGGGCGAGATCAGCTAATGAAAAGGGAACGTGTACCCTTACGACTCCCTCAGCACCAGCTACCTCACAGAGAGGAGCAATGGTAGAGGAAGGGAGGAGTCCCCAGGAACTAGTCACAGGGGGACTAAAGGAGGGTGCCAGGGCAGGTGAAATAGGAGCCAGCAGGGAACAAGATGGCGGTAAGGTGGGGCTAGAAAATGGATGGACAAAAGATGGTGATGGAGGAAAAGAAGATGGTGGCTGAGTCGCCTGTGGGGGTTGGGGGACAGGAAATGGTGGTGAATTGGGGCTGGAAGAAACAGGGGAGGAAGAGACAGGAGGGAGAACAGGCTGACTAGGGGGCCCCTCACCTTGCAGCAGTTGCCCCTGAGACCAGGGCTGTTTACCAGCCTGCTGGCCAGGTGCAGGAAACAGATGAAGCGGAGTTAACTGAGGGGGTTGGGAAGCAGAGGAAGTTACAGGAGAAGGAGACCTGTGTGGAGGGGGTTCATCCGCAGGGTCAAAATTATCAGGAGTAGGGAGTAGTGGAGGCAGTGAGGATAGAGGGGGTTTGGAAGCAAGAAGAACCTGGGAAGGGGAAGAGGTGAGACAGAGAGAGGGATTTTGGGCAAGCAGGCGGAAAGCCTCCACATATGGAATCTCTTTCCATTTCCTCAGGCACTGGCAGTAATTAAATAGGTCCCGGAGAATGTCAGGATCAAGTGTACCCTCAGGGGGCCACTTATTTTGGTTATCTAAGGGATAATAAGGCCAATTATGCATGCAAAATTTAGTGAGGAGTTTGGGTTTAATGTCAGGCTTGAGGGATAGGGTGGTAAGGTTGTTTAAGAGACATTGTAGGGGTGAATCACCCCGGAGGGAGGAGGCAGAAGCTCCCATTCTGAAGAGGATTAGAGAGAGAGAGAGAAGTTTTAAAATGAGGAGGATTAGTATGAGCCCTCTGGCCAGATGAGAGGGACGGAGCTCAGAGGGCATCCCCAATGAGTCGTGCCATTCTCAAGAGATGGGTTCCAGGAACCCAGGAGGGAAGGGGGTGTAGGTCATCACCTAGACCCGCGCTATCCTTAGGCAAAATGCCGGAGGAGCCGGAGGGACCTACCGTGTTAGGGTTTTACAGACGGTGGGTCCTGGACCCAGTAGGAGGAAGGTTAGATGGGTTCAAGGATGAACCCAGGAAGGAGGAAGGTTAAAAGGAGTGAGAGAAAGAGAGAGGGAGGAATGGGAGGTTCAGCCTCCAGGGCCAGGAATGTATCAATGCCGGGGCCGGGGAAATGTGATTAGGATGAAGGTTTAAACAATCTACAAGCCTGACAAAAGGAAAAGGGGGCTTACCTAATGGATGAGATGGTGGTGGATGAAGAAAGCCAGAGCTGGAGAAAATGGACGTGGGCGGACCGTCAGTCCCGGGGGGTCGCAGAGGATTCCGAGGAGACCCGAGGAAGGAGTCCCCTGTCGCAGGGTGAACTCCTTCCCGGGTTTCGGCACCAAATGTAGGGGCGCATGGATGAAGGAAGCACGCGAGACCCGGGCTAACAGTTCGCCAAAGAGGTTCTGCTTTATTCAAGGACTGTGCGTACATTTATAGGGTGCTGTGTTCCGGGGCAGGAAAGCTAGAGGACGGGGCAGTAACTGATTGAACGGGGCTGGGCAGGAGGTGAGCCTTGACCTGTGACTGGCTGAGGTTTGGTGTGGGTGGGCTTGTTTACTGTGGAGAAGAACCAGGAAGGGAGCCATATTGCCAGGGTGTGTCCCTGTTCAGGCTCCCATGGGGACCCTACACCTACACCTAGGGTCTATGATAATATTAATTAATGATAATCATTGTGTTTCCTCTCTCTCTCCTTAATTAATCTTTCTAGTCTAATTAGAGGTCCACCAAGTTTATTAATTATTTCAAAAAATCAAATTGTATTTCAGTGATCTTTTTCTCTACTGCTTGTCCATTTTCTACTTGATTGATTTCTGCTCATATCTTTACTATTTTTCCTGTTAATTTTGGTTTTAATTTTCTTTTCCTTTTCTAACTCCTCAAAGTAGAATCTTAGATCCTTGATTTTTAAACTTCTTTTAATATAAGCATAAATTTCCTTCTAATCACTGTTTTAGCTGCATTCTTCAAATTTTGATATATTGCGTTTTAATTTTACTTAGCTAAAATATTTGCTAATTTCTCTTTTGATTTATTCTTCTTTCCATGGGATATTTATAAATGTTCTCTTTTTTTAGTATTGTTCTCTTGTTTTCCTTAAAATATTTCCCCCCAGTATTTGTATCCTCTTTAACTGAGACTCCAATTGCACATAGGTTCAATGATGCTAAATGCATATTGATTTACCAATGTTCCATGAAATCTTTGTGCTTCCATACACAGAGATCTACCATTTTTCTTTTAAATTATAATAATTTCAAAAAGTATTTTAGTACCATAAATAATATATAACATTTTTCCCTTTTGATTTATATTTCTATTTTTTTCTCTTTTCCAAAGAAAGCATTAAAAATGAACATTGTGTATTATTGTACAATATGCCATTGATCTCACATAGATACTTAGAATTGGTTAGTCAACAGACATACGCACTTGAAATTTTGCTGGTCGAATCTGTTTGAACTTCAAAACTTCTTCCCAAAATGTGTATATGAAAATATTTATGGTCACACACTCCTAGGATCACTTGATAATATAAATATTTAATTTGTTTAGTGATTTGACTGAAAAGCAAGATATCATTATTGTTTAAATATTCATAACCTAGCTACAAGTAATTTTTAAATGTTATCCATATTAATTCTCTAAATTGTATGTGTACATCCCTTGTGCATTTTTCAAGTTTTTTTTCCAGACCTGCACATATGGTAATTTTTTATTATTTGGTTGTTCCATACCTTGCCAATATTTTTTCCAAGACTGTCACTTATTTTTTAACCTTTGATTATTATATAATTTTCTATGAAAATTTTTGCTTTACCATTGATGTAGTCAACCTAGGGATGCAGTGTAGACTAATGGCTAAGAAGAAAGGCTCCTGCACTACCTGTGTCCAAATCCCAGTATTCCTGTTCAAGTTGGGGAAGTTTTAGGACAAAATATCAGAGAAAATGTTCCTATTGGTTTGGGAGTTGATATTGTTAAGACAGATGCAAAATCTTAATGCTATAAAAAATAACAGAAGAATAGAGAAATCTTCCTATATTTTAGATGCATTACAAGTATTAACCCACTTACACCTCCTAAAACCCTGAGGACATGATATGATCTTCAGTTCACAGGTCAGTCCTTTTCTAATGCTTTCATAGATGATTAAAAAATAATGGTTTGATTTAAATTTTTTAATCCAAAAAAATAGCCAATATTCTGAACAGCATTTATTACAGTGCTTTATTTCCCACATTAACTTGGGTGGCCTTTTAACTGTACTTGCATCCATTTTAGTACTATCTATAGTACTAAATGTCAAATATCTATTGGATTCATTTGTAGTACTATCTGTACTACTAAAGGTCAAGTATCCATTGACCTTTTCATTTATTCCTGTACTAATATCTTACTAGTTGAATTACTCTATCTTTATAATATATTTTTATTCTTTGGAAAAGTGAAACATCTTTTTTATTTCCCAGTTTTTAAAAACAATTGTCATGAATTTTCTTTTCCAAATGGTGGGTAGAATTTGTTCTTAGTTGCATTAAAAATATTTCTGTTGAAATTTTGATTGGGATTGACTGAATTTATAGATTATCTTGAGAACAGAAACTTTCACTGTGTTAAATATTTCTATTTTCTAACATCATGTCTCCCAATTTATTTATTTATGATATCTTTCAAAATAGTGTATAAATTTTATTATACATCTTTTGAGCATTTCTTTCTTTCTTTCTTTCTTTTTTTTTCCTTTTTGTCTTTTTTTACTGACCGGTAACAGGATCGCAACCCTCGGTGTCACACCCGTACCGGGGACCGGCAACGGGATCGCAACTGTCGGTGTTGCTCCCGCACCACGCTCAGCCAATGAGCGGGAACCAGTCTCCATATGGGATCCGAACCCTCAGCGGGAGCGCCGCCATGCTCCCAAGCAGTGCACTCTCCAGTGCGCCACCGGGCCGGCCCCTTTTGAGCATTTCTTATCAAGTTTATTTGCAGATATTTTGTACCTTGTTTTGCTCTATTAAATCAAATCCTTTATGCACAATTTTTTTTTACTTAGTCATTCCTCTAGCAATCAAATTTTTAATGTTGAATTCTATGAGAATTCTTCACTGGTATCTCTTATTTGAATAGATTTTTAGTGGTTCTTTTTAAAGTTTTTAGGTATTTTGCCATATGGTCCAAAGTAATGACAGTTTGTCTCTTTCATTCCAATTATTATATCATAGTTTTCATTTTTTTTTTTTACTATACTGCATTGGCCAGAACCTCCACTGCAATGTTGAATAGTATTGGTGACAATGATATCCTTAGCTTCCCCTTTTTTACTTGAAGAATATTTTTAATTTTAACTTTATAAATGACTTTAATGAAGATTCTTAATGGTTATTTTATTCAAATTACAATTTCTTTCTACTTGTACCATGTTAAGTGTACTCAGCTTGGAAGGAAATTAAACTTATCACATAGTCTTTATGTATCTATTAATGTAATTATCTTTTTAATCTTTTAACTGTCAGATAAAAATTTCTGTAACAAATTCTTTTTGTATTTCTAGCATAGCATTATACATTCTTAATAAAACCATACGTTTAATTCTTATAATTATTTATAACATCACTTCTGTTAGGTATCAATCTTGTTTAGAGGGAATAGTAGCCATACCCAGAAAAAAATGCACATACACATCATAATTATAAGGTAAAATAATTTTTTAACTTCAACTGTTTCTTCTACTTACCCTCTGTTACATTATTTCTGTTTCTTATTCTAGTCTATAGTAGCAAACTAGGCAAATTTGCTGAGATACATAACATAGGCTTTCAAGAGCTGTTTTCAGATTTCACTAGATAATATTTCTGGCTTTCCAGTGTGCCTATTTGTATTAAATTAAATATCAGTTTTGTCTTCTTTGTTTTTCCTTTATTTTCAATTGACACATAATAATCACACACACTTATGGGGTACAGTGTAATGTTTCAATACATGTTTATAATGTGTATTAATCAAATTAGAGTAATTGACATATTCAACACCTCAGTTATTTTTCATTTCTTTGTAGTAAACACATTCAGAATCCTCTCTTCTTAAAATTCTGAAATATACAATTTGTCATCGTTAACTCTAGTCACCTGCTATGCAATGGATCACTAAAACTTATTTCTCCTGTCTAACCAGACCTTTGTATCAATGGACCAATCTCTCATCTTCCCTTCTCCTTGCCCCTCTCCACCCTCGGGTAACCACTATTTTCTTTACTTCTATGAGATCAACTTATTTAAGTCCGCAGATGGCCGAAATAATGCAGTATTTGTCTTTCTGTAACTGGCTTATTTTATTTTACATGATGACCTCCAGTTCCTCTATGTTGCTGCAAATGACAGGAGTTCATTTCATTTGGCTGAATAGTACCTATACCACATTGCCTTTATCCGTTCATCTCTTGTTGGATACTTAGGTTGATTCAGTACACTGGCTACTGTGAATAGTGCTGCAGTAAACATGGGTGTCCAGGTATCTCTTCAACATACTAATTTCATTTCCTTTTGATATATACCTAGTAATGGAATTGCTAGATCATATGAAAGTTCTATTTTTAATTTTTTGAGAAACCTCCATATTGTTTTTCATAGTGGACATACTATATTTATATTCCCACCAACAGTGTATAAGAGTGACCCTTTCTCCATACCCTTGTCAACATTTGTTATTTTTTGTCTTTTTGATAACAGCCATTCTAACTGGAGTGAGATATCTTATTGTGGTTTTACTTTACATTTCCTGATTAGTGATGTTAACCATTATTTTATATACCTTGGGGCCTTTTGTATGAATTCTTTTTAAAAATGTCAATTCAACTCTTTTGCTGATATTTGATCAAATTACTTGTTATTTTTTGTTTCTTTGTTACTTTTTGCTGTTTAGTTCCTTACATAATCTGGATTTCAGTCCCTTGTCTGATGTGTAGTTTGCAAATATGTTTTCCCATTCTGGAGATTGTCTTCACTTTGTTGTTTCCTTTGCTGTGAAGAAGCTTTTTAGATTGATATAATCCCACTTGTCTATTTTTTCTTTTGTTTTTTGTACTCTTGAGGTCTTATTTAAAAATCATTGCCTGGACCAATGTCTGGAAGTGTTTCCCCTCTGTTTTCTTTTAATAGTTCAATAGTTTTGGGTCTTACATTCAAGTCTTCTGTTTTTTATACATACATGTGGGATACAACGTTCATTTTCAATAATTGTGTAGAATGTGTGGTGGTTAGATCAGTATAGTTAGCTTTTCCATCATTACAATACACAATCATTCTTTGTGTCTGTTGACCAATTCCTCATTAGCCCCCCTCGTTCCCCCCTCCCCTTCTCTAATTTTCTAAAAGTTCAATGTATTACTGAAATTGTTTCCTTCTTTCTTTCTCTATATCTCTCTTTATTGTTCATTTGTTTATTTTTAATTAGCATATTCTTTATTACAAGTCATGATTTTTTATTCCCTTTTCCAGACTTATCTCTCCCCAAACCCCCTCCCTCTTTCTCCCCCATCCCTAGTAACCTTAGGTTTATTCTCTGCTTCTAAAAGTTCAATAATTGGGTCGGTCCCATGGCGCACTCGGGAGAGTGCAGTGCTGGGAGCGCAGCGACGCTCTCCCCAAGGGTTCAGATCCTATATAGGAATGGCCGGTGCACTCACTGGCTGAGCGCGGTGTGGGCAACACCACACCATGGGTTGCGATCCCCTTACCGGTCACAAAAAAGACAAAAAATAAATAAATAAATAAATAAATAATAAAAGTTCAATAATTGTTGTAGTCTTTTTTTCTTTCCTTCTTTCCTCTCTCTCTCTCTCTCTCTCTCTCTCTTTCTCTTTCTCTCAGCATCCAGTTATAAGTGAGAACATGCGGTATTTCTTTGTCCTAGTCTGGCTTATTTCACTTAAAATAATTTTCTCCAGAGTCATCCATGTTGCTTTAATATCCAGGATATACAAAGAATTCAAATAACCATATAGTAAGAAAACAAATAATCCAATTAAAAATGGGCAAAGGAGATGAATAGATATTTTTCAAAGGAAGATATACAAATGGCCAACAGGTACATGAAAAAAATACTCAGCATCACTAGTCATCAGTGAAATACAAATCAAAACCACATTGAGATATCATCTCACTCAAGTTAGACTGGCCATTATTAAAAAGACAAATTCTGGTGAGGATGCAGCAGAAGAAGAACTCTTCTACACTGTCGGTGGGACTGTAAATTAGCACAGACACTATGGAAAACAGTATGGAGGTCCCTCAAACAACTACAGATAGATCTACCATATGATCCAGCAATCCCACTACTGGGCATATATCCAAAGGAATGGAAATCATCATGTCAAAGGATACCTGCACTACCAGCCTAGGTGTCCTTCAACAGAAGACTGGATAAAGAAAATGTATATATATTTTTTACACATATATACTCAGCCATAAAAAAGAATGAAATTCTCCATTTAAGTCTTTATTCCATTTTGAGTTGATTTTTGTAAGTGGTAAGAGATAGGGATCTAGTTTTATTCTTCTGCATGTAGCTATCTAGTTTTCCCAGCATCATTTATTGAAGATACTGTCCTTTCCCCAATGTGTGTTCTCGGTGTCTTTATTGAAGATCAGTTGGTTTAAGTGTGTGGATTTATTTCTGGGTTTCCTATTGTGTTTCCTGGTCTACATTTCTCATTTTTGTCAGTACCATGCTGTTTTGGATACTATTGATTCATATTACATTCTGAAGTCAAGAAGTGTGATGCCTCCAACTTTTATTTTTATTTTTTTTATTTTAATTTTTACTAAAGAGTCCCTTGAGTCATGGCTATGCAGTCTTTTGTGGTTCCACATGAATTTTAGAATTTCTTTTTCTATGAAGAATACACATATAATTAGAGCTTTATTACAATGTAGAAAGTGTTAGATGTATATAGAAAATGACTTTGATAGGAAACAAAAGCTAACACAACACTACCTTAATTAGGAAAGCCTCCACAATGTGCTGGACATTTACTCTAAGACAGATATAATTCTGTCCACTAAATTCATGTGAAAACAATTATGTCTATCTCAATTGTTATTTTTATTTAACTTATCAAGTGTATTGTTTAGCTGTTTAGTTATTTTAGTTAGGACATCTGTACTTATATGCACAGATAACCATTTCGTTATCATTTACCCATATGATCATTCACTCATTAACGCAGGTTATTCAATCAAAATACACTGGCCACCTACTATGTACCATTATTGGGTTCAAGAAACAAATCAGACTGAGTCCCTGACCTCACGAAATTTACTCTTTAATGGGACAGACCAACACGAATCAAAACAGATTTATGTGCAACTTAAACATTTAGTGATTAAATACATTGAATTGGGAATAATTCTGGAAGCATTAAGGGTGCATGTGAAGGAGACCTAAGGAATATCAATGTCAAGGTAAGGGGGTAAAGGGCTCCAGACAGGGGCATCAACGTGATTACAGACCCTGTTGGAGGATGCATGGTATTTTAGAGGGTAAGAAGAAGGTGGAGAGTTTAAGGGAGGATGGTGTACGATAAACTCTGCAGAATTACTGAGAATTATTACTCTCTGGGTCTTGCAGGCCTTTTTAAGGGTTTCCTTCCTCAGAACAATGTGAATTTCTAAAGGTTATTTCATGTGGAAGAAAATCATTGATTGATTTCCAGGTTCCTGCAATGTGGCAAAAGGATTCAATGTTTTCAGATCTTCTAATATATCTGTAGCTATTTCCCTGTATTAAATTCCTTCTCTCAACCTTCCTGGAATGGATATTGACCCTGATGATACAGTAGTCAATATTTATTCAGTACTTTCTATCTACCAGGAATAGTTTTATGTGCTTTATATATATTATTTCATCTTCCCAACAACCTTTTAGATGAATATCTACTCATGTCCTCAAGTCACAAATGTGAGACCTCAGGCACCAAAACTTTAAGTAACTTGTCTAAGGTCACAGTGCCATAAAGTCTGGGCATTAATTTGGATTTCTAGCACCTTTATCACTTATTCCATGATGTTGTTGTGATCTTTATCTAATACTTTATTAGCTCTCAAATTCTATCAGAAGTAAATGGAGTTTATGAAATATGAAATATGTAAACATTTCAAATTAAATGGGGTTGATATTTAAACATCGTACATTATATACGACTTACAGAGTTCCTGAATTTTCCTAATTGGTTTAGACTAAAAATATTATAGAGAGGCAATGATGTTGTGTTGAATACAATTTTATTTTCATCTTTATTTAAATGAGATATTTGAATATTTTAGATACAGTTATGCTTAAAATAAAGCACTTTTGTTGAAACGTTTTTCTCTCAGAAGTATCTTGATAAGTTTGTGGATCTCAAAACGGTGAGATGTCCATATGCTTACTGCTTTTTCGTTTATATATGTTTAGAATGTCAGTAGATAAGATAGGTTTCTGTCAGATTCAGTATTATCATAATAGGAGTATTCTATTTTAAATGTTGTATTTGTGGATGTACAATATTATTGCCACGTATAACACAGATATATGTACAAATTACACACTCATAAATGTTATTTAAATGAAAAACATTAACCCATACTATTTAAATAAAATTTATTTTCATTAACCTTATATAGATTAAGTATTTTTTTAAAATGGCAAACAACATGATATTCAAAATATAGTACTGGTTAAATGCAGATTAATTTTTTAACAAGAATTCCTATGCAGTAGGGAGATAGTTCCCACATTCCATTGTGATTGACAAGCCTGACATATGGAATAGTTCACAAATTCCCAGGTGACTGACAGATGGAGAATAGAAAGGCGGATAAAGTTGCCTAGAGAGCTGAGGATGATTTCATATTCAGCGGTTTTGATCAAAAGGATTCCAGATCTCACACTAAATTTAGCACCGCTGGCAATTAGTGCATGATTTATTCAGTCCTTTCATTTGCTGGTTGACAAATGGAAAACAAGCACAAAATTAAAAATAAGTTTATTTCCAGCATTCCAGATATTTAAAATGTGTGTGTCTTTGTTTGCACATAAATTAACATTAGATGAATTTATAGTGAGATTAAATCTGAAATGGAGATGCAAGCAATAAATAAGAGCTTTTTTTATGTATCGTACGGGCAGAACAGGTGTTTGAATTAAGAAATACTAATATGTTTAGCAGCACGGCTCCACCTTTAGCATTAGGGAGTTGATGCTTTCCTAAATTTAGAATAATCTTTCCACAATTTAGAGTTCTTTCGTAAGCTTCCAGCATAGGTGACCATCTGTATGGCAATATTACTGCTTTTCAGTCTGGTAATAATAAAAAACTAAAAGCAACTCCCTGTCACCAGGTTTTTCTGCACTGCAATGAGTGATGGAAGGGCCACAGGCTTCTCTCCCGGCTTTCTGCCCCTTGGATGTCCGTGGTGAAAAGGCAGCCAGTGCCCAAATCTGCCCCACTCCATGCAATGATAGGTGGAGTTATGAGATCTCAGCCTTTTTCTCACTATCCTTTAAGCTAGACCAGGTGAGGTTCTGTTTCCAATTTCTCTTCCTCTTTCATGGAACACCAGCGAGATGAGCAAGATGGGAAGCAAACCTTCTGTTGTGTTACTCGGAGTCAGAACACGGCAATACCGCGTCCACAATCGGAGGCGAGTGCTGTCAACAGCCCCTCCCCGGGATCCAGAGAGGCAGGGACGTTTTAAGCACATTGACTGAAGGTGTGGGAAATGAATAGAGCAAATCCCCCGTTCTTTCAGTGGTAAACAACAACCGTCATTTCTGAAAGACCTTGTGATTTTCAAGTAGGTGTGTCTATCTCCTGTTCAGAAATCCTCTTGGCACTGACATGCTGCTTAGAAAGATGAATGAATTTCTCGAAATCCTTTGGAAGCTGGAAGATGTCTCAGAGTGTGAGGTACCTTTTCACTCTGAGTGGAGCAGAAGTGGCCCATTGAGGTGGCCTGACATCAGAAGCAAACCAGAGCAACCGTTTATGGGAACCCTGGGCCAGCAGCAAAGCACCTGAGACTTGGGGAGGATGGGGGCAATGTTTGGGATACTCATAGGTTTCCTATTTGATTTGTATTCCAGGTCTGAGATTCAACTTTATTTGTATTCATTATTCACAGTGGGAACTAGAATGGTTTTTAAAATAGCATAAAATCCACTTAAATTATAATGGAAAGAATCATGTGCAATGTGATGCTTTAATTACTGTTAACCTAACCTTGGGATATGGGAAATGTCAATTTTCATTGGCCACATGAAGGCTGAACACAGGTTTTAGCCCGCAGATATGTGCAGTCAGTGGGGGCACAGCTCATGGGCACGGCCTGCCTGAGGAGCCCCCACAGTGCTTCAAATCTGCCTTCACCTCCTCCCCACACACCCTGGGGCACCATAGCCCTTTCATTAGCATTTTCTTCTTTGTCTGAAATACCCTCCCTGGTTCTCAGCAGCAAACCAAAGACATTTCCCAGGCAAATGGCTTCAGGTCAGTCTTGATACCTTTTTTTTTTTTTTGTAATAGACACTTCCTAGGGGGCATGGCCTGTGTTTTCCACCCACCAAGAAACAAGCTGGTACAGATCTCAAGACTTCTCTCTCTGCAATCCATTATTCTATTCCTCTTTGAAACCAATACCCCAAGTGTCATGCTATCCCCCCTGTCTTCTGTGTTTCACATGTGTATAAATTATCTGTAAACAAGCATCATCAGTTTTGGAGGTCCAGATCTCTTGGGATCATCAGTCTGATTCCCATACTGAAGAGACACTGCTCTTCTGAGAGCTTCAGTGATGGGTAAGTATACACTATGAATACAACTGGACTCAATTTTCCCTAAATAAAAGAGAGAGACTTTAAATTCCAATGTATCCCAACTATGTGCAAATTAAAGCCATATATAAACTGGGAGAAACAGAGACTGAGTTTTCTTAGATCATGTTCTTCTTAGAGTGTATACAGATTAAGTCTCTATATTGCAGTCTGGAGGCAAGTTATGGCATATATATGTTCACACACAGATACATATATTTATATAGACACGTATATTGGGAATTCTTTTACCCAAAAATGTACTTTCTGGAAATAACAAATATTTAATAATTTGGGGGATAACTACACCTCAAAATAAAGTTTACCTTTACTTCAACCATGCATATATATTTTCTAATTAATTTGTTGAACTAAATAACATTGCCAATAGTTGATTATGTTTAAACTGTAAAAATCACAATTTCATATGGTTCAATTTAATAAAATCACAATATTAGATAAGAGAAAGGTGGTGACATTCCTGTTCTACTTTGGGGAAGAAAAGAGAGAGGCCAATACTTTATTTCTTACATCTTATCAGTCATGCATAGAGCTATAAAAATAATCTATTTCTACTGACTCGTAAGATTTCTTTTTCCTATTGCATACTTTCTCATTGTGCTAAAAACCTGTAGAAGATTTAAATGTTACTTTAATGTCCTGTGTGCACCTTCAGAATATAAGATAATAGGAAGAAAGAAAGGGGAAAAAATAACACTTACTCAGTAACTCCTACGTGCCAGACACTCAGCTTGAAGTTTTAACAAAACATTAACTATTCTTCTAAATTTCCTATGATGCTCAAAGTTTTTTTAAATCTGAAGTTTATGATTAAATCTCAGCATTTGTCTAAACTGTTTGCCCAATATGGTAGCCACTTACCATATGTGGCTACTTACATTTGTATTTAAATTAATTAAACTTAAATAACTCAAAAATTTAGCTCTGCCCATTCTATGAGAAACATTTTAAGTACTCAGTAGCCACATGTGGGTGGTGGCTACTCCATTAGACAGAGTAGATTTAGAAAGTTGTCATGATCTCAGAGAGCTTTATTGGATGATACTGGTCTAAATCAATTTTCCAAAGGATATGTTAGTCACCTTAGTTTTCATAGCTCCATTAAACCTCTGTCAAGCTGGTGATCCATATCTATTTTCATTCCTTTATCACTTTTACAGATTAGTCACTAAAATAACATATTTCTAAAACACTATTTACAAAAGAATAGTGATAATTTATTCCTTGAATGTATGCTAACATGAAATATTTTATAAACAATGCACACCCCCAAAAAGTCTTCCTACTTTCAGTCATAGTATCAGTTAAGTGCATACACAAGAGGTTATAGGACAAAACTTTGCCCTTGATCTTATATAATTGTCTTCTTTGACTAAATTCTAAATAACACACTTATAGTGGCATCACAAGTTATCTTTTCTGGGAAGAAAAGAAAAACGATTGTTTCTACAGTGGTATAGAAACACAAAAAACTGTTCAGAACCAAAAATTAAAATAGTATGTGATCAAAATAGGTGATAATTCAAACAATAGAAAAACTTAGAAGATTTTAATAGATTAATGCTTTCTAATAAATACTTTGCAAATGTCTCTCTTTAAATATAACAATAGTAATCTGGCCTGAAACATATCAAAGAGGTGGGTAAGGTTAGTACAGGATGAATTATTGCCTACTGGATATGTGCGCTTTGCAGTCTTCTGATCATGTACCTTGTAGAGAATCAGAGCACTAAAGTTATTACCAAATGAATGAAAGGATATCAGGCTGAGTAGTTTCACAAGGTAGGATATCTTATTAGTTTCAGTTTGTGAAGAGTTAAGGATTGTGAACAGCTTTCCACTACAAACATTCTAGCAAAAACTACCTAATCACCACTTAACTTTCATAAGCATGCATTTGTTGATAAAATCCTGTTTACTCAGACATCATTAGCAATGATGTTCCCACATGTTATTGTGCATATTATTACTGAACATCCACCAAACATTAGCCATATTGCTCATTTTTCCCTTTTTTTCTGATTTTTCTCTACCCCTCTGCCTTCTCATCTCAATCTACTATCCATCGTCTATCTTTCTCATCACCTCCCACTAGCTGTTATAAAGCTTAGAGGAGACATACATGCTGTTTCAACAACCACACCCGTCACTGTAGGCATTTTCTATTTTGGTAAAATTACCAAAAGATACTTAAGTATGTTTTTACATGCCTGTCACCCAAAGAACTGTCTCCAGAGTTTCGTTTTGTGCTCTCCCCAAGCACAAATATTGTACTTAAAAGCATTTATTAATTATCTCATTTACAAGAGATGCAATAAAATATCCATGCTATAAGATAAAAAGCAAAAATCAAAAATTATGTTTTCAGTGAAGATCAGGCTTACAATAAAAACAGGCAATGTATATGCAGAGGTACAGATATAGAGAGAGAGAGAGAGAGAGAGAGAGAGAGAGAGAGAGAATGAAGACTTTAATCATTACTGCATATATGGGACAAAAACATTTTTTAAGTGACAAGTTAAAAAATTAAAATATATATTCAACAGTGTTGGAGTGGGTTATGTAAAAGCTATCATTGTGTTCTTATAGTGAGATATTTTCAAGCAACAGACCTGAATTTTGGAGTCATCTAAATTCTGGAGAAAGACCTTGGCAAGATGTAGAAAGTGAAAAAGAATTTGAGACATCTCTTCTTAGTTGAGAGAAGGCTCACATAGGGAAGCAGGTAAATTACTGTGATCAATCTCCAAAACCATCTTCTCCATCTCATTTTATTCCTGTTTGGTACTTGTTATTTATGCACATCTTTAGAAGGCATATGTCACAAGTCTGTACAAAAGCCTGTACTAAATAAACAGATGGGTGGACAGGAAAGAAATATCAGCTAGGGAAACAGATATCACTTTTTTCCCATCTTTTGAGACAACTCAAAGGGCTAAGGTCAAAAATAAAATCTGACAGGAGAAAATACATCCAGGGGATAGACATTATAAAGGAAATCATTAAGGAATATAAGCAAACAAAAGAAACATAAAATTATGTGGACATATGTATTATTTGGCATAAAAAATTGAGTGTTACTAGGACATGGGAATTAAAACTAGATCAATGATAGGATTAACTAAGGGTGTGGTTAGAATATTCAAAATGAGTGAAAATAAAAAGATCTTTTGATGATACCTGTATTCAGATATATTCAAGGGAGTCAAGATGAGAAATTCCCTGTCATCTGAGAAGGAACTTCAAAAAGTTCATGAAAAGATTATCATTCAATTCTATTTTTCCATGAACTTTCTGAAACGCCTCCGTATTGTTATATTAACCAAATCTCATTGTCCCATTAAATGAAGAAGCAATATAGCACTAGATGTAAAAAATAAAAATAAAAATACACAACTGCTTCAGAAATCTAAAATAGGCCCAACACATATCTTTAAAATATTACTCTTGCAGAAAGTTGGAGTAAATGTAGCTTTTACTATTTCCTCCACCAAGTATAACCTATAAGCCCTGGATATTAAATATAAAATTAACTCCAAAAAATGGAAAGATGGGAGAATAGCTTGGGACTCTAATATCTGGGGAATGACACATTAGTAAATTCTTTGAGTTTTCCTTTATAATTTTATATCTCAAAATATTCATACATAATGGAGAAACAAGCAGCCAGGAAATCCAAAGAGTACAGACAAAAAGAGCCCCTAGAAAAGCTTGATCCTTCTAATAAAAGGAGCCAAACGGAAGTAGCCTTGCAAGACAGAAAACTTTTATTAGACAATAACTGCTCTACTCAACCAAATATACATGAAAAAACTATGGCTCAGCCACCACCCCTGCAAGCCTCCTGGGGTCCCTAAACTTCTACCTCAAAGAGATGTAATGAGGTAATCCAACCACACTGCCTGGGAGGTGTCTGAGAAGGCTAGGTAGAGAGCTGAGACTTTCATTCCTGCCAGAGAGTAACAAATCCTCCAACACTCTCCTCACAGCCCACCCTCATGTCAGTGGAAACCACATAGGGATTCTGGACTTCCATCTAGATGACACTTTGGTGGTGTCAAGGAGGCCTAGGGAAGAGTCAGAATTTCCAACACAGCAATGTGGTAATGAACTGCTCCTAAACACACACACACACACACACACACACAATCACACCACTGACATGGAGTCAGTGGAGGCCAAGTGAGAAGACTGAATTCCCTACCACCAGCAAGAGTAATGAGGAGCCCCTCAGCACAAATCAATAAAAAGTAAGTGGTGCACCCACTGCCAGTGAGCCTCCAATCCTACCTGTCATTAAAGAGATAGTGGCCTTTCCCTGCTTGTCCTCCCCCCTCAGCCACTAAGCAGTGCAACAAGAGAACTGTTGAAACACAAGATTTAAATAAAAATCTAAGTTTCTTAATGTAATACCCCAAGTGTCCAGGTTTTATCAAAAATCAGTCCTCATACCAAAAACCAGGAAGATCTCAATTTTCATGAGAAATGACAATAAACAGATGCCAACATCAAGATGACACAGGTATTAGAATTATATAACAAGAATTTAAAGAAACCATCATTAAAAAAGATCAAATGACCAGTTACAAACAAACTTGAAAAATAGTAAGTCTAAAACTGAAACTGAAAGTCTAATCAAACAAATAGAAGATATAAAGAAGAACTAAATAGAAATGTTAGAACTGAAAAATACATTAACAACAACAATAACAATAAACCCATAATGGACAGGCTCAGTAGCAGAAAAGAGAGGACAGAGGACTCAGGGACACATGAGACTATAACAATCTTATGTTTATGTCACTGGAGTCCAAGAATGAGGGAGAGAAAGGATAGAGCTAAAAATCTTTTTGAAGAGTGACTTAAAATTTCCCAAATTTGGCAAAGACATAAGCCTATAAGTTAAAAAAGCTGAGTAAATCCCAAAGAAGTTAACTCCCACTCAAAATTATGCCTGAGACACATCATACTCAAGTTTTTGAAAACTAAATGGGGGAGAGTAAAGAAACATAAAAGAAAGGTTAAGATTTTACACTTCATTTGAAGTGATAAAATATTGACACTATGGTAAAAATGTAATATCTAGAGCAAACACTACAAAAAGATACACAAAAAGATACACTATAAAGTACTAGATATAAATCAAAATGGGATTACAAAAAATGCTCAGAAACCTATGGGAAGGAACAAAAACAAACAAACAAAAAACAAACAAAAAAAACCAGAACAGTAAAAGAAACATAGAGAACAAATAGAAAACAGAAAATATATATAATGACAGATTTAAGCCCTAAATATCCCTAATTATATTAAGCCTAAATGATCTAAACATACCAATTAAAAGACAGAGATTTGTAGCATGGATTAAAAAAAATAACCAAATTATAGACTGTCTGTGAAGTTCATTTCAAACACAATGAAAGATAGTTTGAAAGTAAAAGTATGCAAAAAGGCATACCATGCAAACATTAGTTAAAAAAAAAAAAACTCTAGAAGTGGCTATGTAAATATTAGATAAAGTAGATTTCAGAACAAAGAAAATTACCAGGGACAAAGAAAGAAAGATTAAATAATAATAAAAAGGTTTGTTCAATAACAAGACATAGCAATCCTAAATGTGTATAAGTAAAACAAGAAGGCAGCAAAATATTTGAAGCATAAACTGATAGTATTGAAAGGAGAAATAGACAAATCCACAATTATATTTAGAGATTTTAATAAGCCTCTCTCAACAATTGGTAGAACACCTACACAGATAATCAGTAAAACATAGAACTCAAAAGCACCATCCATAATCAGCATCTAACTGATATCAAGTGCCCACTGAATATGGACCAAGAAAGACTATATCCTGGCCCATAAAATAAACCTCAACAAATTTTTTAAAATTGCAATCATACAGCGTGTAGTCTTTCACTGTGGAATCAGACTAGAAATCAATAACAGAAAGATAACAGGAAAATTACCAAACACTTGGAAAACAAATAACACATTTCCAAATCTTTCATTGGTCAAAAAAACAATCTTAAAGAAAAGTTTAAATGCACATTGAGCAGAATTGAAATGAAAATACAACATATTAAAATTTGTGGGATGCAGCCAAAGTAGTGTTAAGAGGGAAATGTATAGCACTAAATATTGACATTAGACAAGAGGAAAAGTCTGTATCAATAATCTAAGCTCCCCACCTCCAGAAATAAGAAGAGCAAAATAAGCATAAAGCTAGCAGATGAAAGGAAGTAATAAAGATAACAGCGGAAATCAACGAAATTGAAAACAGAAAAATAGAGAAAAGTCAGTGAAACAAAAGCTTGTATATTTTTGGAAAATCAAAACTGACAAACCTCTACCTAGACTGACAAAGAAAATAAAGAGAAGACATGAATTACCATTACTAGGAAAAAAACAGGGGTTATCATTGCAGACTCTGCTGACATCCAAAAGATAATATGGAAATATTATGAACAACTCTGCAGACTTAAATTTGACGACTTAGAAAAAATGAACCAATATCTCCAAAACTTAAATAATGCAAAATTGCCCAATAGAAAATTCACAACTTAAATACCCCTATAATTATTCGGCAAATTTAATTCAGAATTTATTTTTTATATTTATTTATTTATTGTCTTTTTTGTGACCAGTAAGGGGATCACAACCCTTGGCTTGGTGTTGCCGCACTGCTCTCAGCCAGTGAGCGCACCGGCCATCCCTATACAGGATCCAAACCCACGGCGGGAGCGCCGCTGCACACCCAAGCACCGCACTGACCCGAGTGTGCCACGGGGCCGGCCCTTAATTCAGAATTTTAAAAGCTACCGCCCCCCAAAACAAATCTTCACACCCAGATATTTTCACTGGAAAATTTTATCAATCATTTAAAGAAAAATCAGCACCAATTCTACACAACCTCTTCCAGAAAATGGAATAAGATACATTTCTCAACTCATTATATGAGAATAAAGCCAATAAAACCCTGATATAAAAATTAGATGAACAATACCAAAATGAATAATACAGACCCCTCATAAACATAGAGGCAGACATTCTTAACAAAATATGAGCAGATATAATTTAGCAATATACAAAACTATTATACAACATGATCAAGTGAGACATTTTTTATGGATGCAAGGCTGATGCAACATTCAAAAACCAATCAGTGTAATCCATCTTAACAAGCTAAAGAAGAAAAATAATATCATTTAATGCAGAAAAAGAATTTGACAAAATTCAATGTGCATTTATGATAAAACTCTCAGAAAACTAGGGCTAAAGATAAATTTGTTCAACTTGATTAGAAAAATAAATACCGATTTGTGGAATATACCAATATTTATAAAGCAAATGCATTTCATGGGGCCTAGTTTCTTGTAGTTTCACATTTAGTCTTACTTCTTAAAAGTACATATAAAATGTTGACCTTGGAAAAGGCAGGAAATTTTCCCCAGTCTATAGTCTCTGGTGTAAGATAAAGAATTGTAACACAGCAAGGTTGCTAGTTCAAGTACACACAAGTTATGGATTGATATGTAAAGATACTGGGAAATTACTGTAGGGAGAGAGAGTGTTTGCTAATATCAAGCTTTTGTTGGTGGATCGACTTAACCTTTTGCAAATTGTATTATGGAATGTCACCTTGCTTATTTCAATGGTGTTACTAGTTTTCCATTTGTTAGCCATAATTCTGCCAATATCCTTGTGTCTTTGTAATGGTTAAATCAACTGAATTTTCTTGTAAACCTTCCTTGTCTTTACAATAAAAGGGAGAGGATAACCTTGGAAGGGACTGCCACTTTCAGTTTTGCTCCTCCTAATGGGGAAATTACTAAAATGCAGTACATCTGGGCCTCAATGCATACATAGTGCTTGAGTATTCGTGTAATTCTTTCTTTGTATCTGTTACACAGGGAAAAGTGGCGTGACACCAAGTATTACAGCTAATAATGATGAAAGACCGAATGCTTTTGCCCTAAGATAGGAAACAAGGCAAGGATGCTCACTTCTTCTACCCCGTTCAACACAGTGCTGAAAGTTCTAGCCAACATGATAAGAGAAAAAAAATGCCATATGGATCAGAATGGAAGAAATAAAACTATCCCTATTTGCAGACAGCATAACGGTTTCTATAGAAAATCTAAAAGAACAAAGAAAACTTCTAAAACTAATAACTTAATTCAGCATAGTTACAAGATAAAAAATCAAGTCACAAAAACTAATTCCATTTTCATACTAGCATTGAAAACACGGAAAAAAATTAAAATTACAATACCATTTACAATCATCAAAAAAATCAAAATACATAGGTGTAGATCGAATGTACTGAAGTTGAGTGCTGAAAAGTAAAATCATCAATGATAGGAATTTAAAAAGAGTAAATAAACAAAAAGTCATTATGTGTTCATGGATCAGAAGAGTCAACATAACAAAGTTGTCAATTCTCCCCAAATTTATAAACGGGCTTAATGCAGTTCTTATCAAAATCACAGTAAGATATATTTGTTGATATGAAAAATATTATTCTAAACTTTTAAGAAAATTCAAAGGAATTAGGAGAGTTAAATAAATTTTGAAAAATTAAAATAATATAGAAGAAATAACTCTATTTGTTACAAGATTTATTATATATCTATAGTAATCAAAACTCTGTCACTTTCATAATCTACACATAGATCAATAGAAAAAAAATTTTAAATCCAGAAATAGTCAAACTCAATATGGTCAACATTTTTGAAAAAAGATGAAAAAGCAATTCAAAGAAGAGAGAATAGTTTTTTCAACAAATGGTGCTAGAGCACTTGGATATTCATATACAAACAAAAAAGTGATAAAACTCCTCACTCATTATCCAAAACTAACTCAAAATAAATCACAGACTTAAATGTAATACATGAAACTATAAAATGTTTACAAAAGATAGATAAAATCTTCAGGTGCTATATTTTGGTGAAGAGTTTTTAGACATGATACCAAAAGCACAAATAACTGATAAATTGGACTTCATCAAAATTAAAAACTTGTGCTCTGCGAATGATCCTGGTAAGAGAAATTTTTTGAAAGTCACGATCTGGGAGAAAATATTTGCAAACCAATATCTGACAAAGAACTTATATGAAGAATATATTTTAAAATCTCTGAAAACAATCCAGTAAAAACATGGGCAAAAGACATGAAGAGAGATTTCACCAAAGAGGATATATGGACGACAAATAAGCACATGAAAAGATGTGAAAAATCACTAGTCATTAGAGAAATGCAAATTAAGACCACATTGAGATATCAGTTCATACTTATTGGTTAAGTACTTAAGTACATACTTATGGTTAAGATAAAAATAGTGACAATACCAAATGCTGGCCAAGATGCTGAGAAACTGAATCTTTCATACATTGCTGATGAAAATTTCCAGCGACCACTCAGAAAAATAGTTGGCAGTGGCTTTAAAAAAATAAATATATACTTATCATATGACCCAGCATTTGCACTTTTGGAAATTTGTCCTAGGGAAATTAAAAGATATTTAAACCAAATCAATACATGGCTGTTTATACCAGCTTTGTTTGTAATAGTCAATAGGTGGACAAAACCAAAATGTCCCTCAAGGTGAATGATTAAACAAACTGGTACATTTGAGGTTGGAGGTTGACAGTGATGGCCCTAAGCCTTGTCCCTGTCATTCTCCCAGCATGGCCAGGAGGCAGAGCTGAGATAACAAGGAGACACATTGACCTAGAGAAAGGAGGTAGGGTCCAGGGGGTCCGATTGTCATCCTTAATCAACCCAGTCCTCTTACCAAGTTCTTGACTCCAACCCAGGAAAGAATTCAAGGGCAAAGTCACAGTAGAAAGTGAGAACAAGTTTAATAAAATAGAAAAGAAATATAGGTTTCACAGAGTTAGTGCAGCATGCTCCAGACACTGGTCAGGGCCCACACCAAGTTCAACACAAAAGTAAGTTCAGTACAGACATTAAGTCTAACATAAAATAAGAAAAACATACTTAAAATTCAGTACAAAGTGCAGGCAGGCTCAAGAGAATGAGCAGCTGCTTGCTGAAAGTAACTTTGATACAAGGTGAAGCATACACACCTCAGCCAGGGAAGTGCTGATTGCCTCCAGGAAAGTGAGCAACCCCACCTTCGCCTAGGATTCAGCTTTTATAGTTTCTCTCTCTAATGAATATTCAATTAAAGGGGTTGTTCCCACTTACATGCACCAGGCATATTCAAGAATATTCTGTGCTCTCTATTGAGCATGCCCAGCCGCTGGATTTGCATAAGCCAGCCCCCTGTTGTCTCATTTTCCCTCATGGGTGCTAAAAATAGGTCTAACTGGTAACTTTCCTCCAAGGCAGAGCTCAGGGGAGGGGGCCAGAGACTTCACAGAGTGGCCAGATACCCAGAGACATTTCCTGGAACCTGAACCCAGGGAAACTGAGCACCTCCTATACCACATACATACAGTAGAAAACGCAACCACTGACAAAAAGGAATGGTTTATTGATACACCCAAGAACTTGGATGAACTTCAAGGGGATAATGCTGAGTAAAAAAAAATCCAAGTTGTAAAGTTCACATATGTTATAATTCCATTTATGAAAGATTCTCAAAATGACAGAGTTGAAAAATAGAGTAGTGTTTGCCTTTGGAATGATGAGGGAGGTGAAAAGAGGTGGATGTAACTATAAAAGGGTATTAGAAGAACAATCTGAGGTTATGAAACACTTCTCTATCTTTCTTTAGATTTTTTTTTAACTGAGATGTATTGATTGCACATATTTATCGGGCACAGAGTTATATTTCAATATATGCAAACAATGAGTGGTGATCAAATAAGGGTAGTTAGCAAATTCATCATAGCAAAAACTAATCATTTTTTTGAGATGAGAACATGTAAGCTCGTCTCTTCTAGCCATTTGAGAATATACAATAAATTATTAATTATTGATGTCTAGCACTACTAGACACAACTAGAACTTATTTTATCTCTCTAGCTGTAATTTTGTCTTCATTATCAACCTCTCACTATCTCACTCCCCCTGCCTTTCCCAGCCTCTAGTAATTAAAGTTCTACTTTATACTTCTAAAAGTTCAACATTATTTTTATCTCCCTCATATGAGTGAAAGCATGAGGTATTTATCTTTCTGTGGCTGACTCATTTCATTTAACACAATGTCTTCCAGGATCATCCATGTTGATGCAAATGACAGGACTTTGTTCTTTTTCATGGCTGAGTAGTATTCCTTTGTATACATATACCACATTTCTTTATTCGTGTCTACAAACACCTCAGTTGATTCCATTTCTTGGCTATTGTGAATAGTGCTGCAATTAACATGGGATATGAGCGCAGATATCTCTTCAGTATGTTCATTTCCTTTCCTTTGGGTAAATACCCTGCAGTGGGGTTTCTGGATCCTATGTTAGTTCTATTTTTAGTATTTTGAGGAACCTCTGTAAAGTTTTCATAACGGCTGTACTAATTTACATTCACACTAACAATATATGAGTCCTCCTATTCTACATCCTTGCCAGCATTTGTTTCTTGTCTTTTTGTTAATAGCCATTCTAACTGTGGTGAGATATTTAAATGTGATTTTGATTTGCATTTCCCTGATGATTAGTGATGTTGAGAATTTTTTCATTTACCTTTTGGCCATTTGTATGTCTTTCTTTAAGAAATGTCTGCTCAGCTCATGTGCCCATTTTTTAATTGGATTATGTGGGGGGGGTTGCTGTCAAGTTCCTTGAAAATTCTGGATATTAATCCCTTATCATCTACATAGTTTTCAAATATTTACTCCCATTCTTCCGGTTGCCTCTTTGCTCTGTAGATTGTTTCCTTTGCTATGCAACTTTGTAGTCTGGTGTAGTGCTATTTGCCTATTTTTGCTTTTGTTGCCTTTGCTTTAGAAGAATTTTCCATAAAATTCTTACCAAGAACAATGTCTTGAAGTGTTTCCCCTATGTTCTCTACTCTTATTTTTATAGTTTCAGGTCTCACATTTAAGTCTTTAATCTGTATTGAGTTGATTTTGGGAATTGATGAGAGATAGTAGTCTCATGTCAGCATTCTGCATATGGATATCCAGTTTACCCGCACCATGCATTGAAAAGGCTGTCTTTTCCCCAGTGTATGTTCTCATTGGGTTTGTCACAGATTAATTGGCTGTAAATACATAAATTCATTTCTGGGTTCTCTATTCTGTTTCATTGGTCCATGTATCTGTTTTTATGCCAGTACCATGCTGTTTTGGTTACTATACCTTTGTAGTATATTTTGAAGTCAGCTAGTGAAGTGCCCCCAGCTTTATTCTTTTTGCTCAGGATTGCTCTGGCTATTTGAGGTCTTTTTTTGTTCCATATGAATGTTAGGGTTGTTTTTTCTATTTGTGTGAAGAACGTCATTGGTGTTTTGGTAAGGATTATATTGAATCTGTAGATCACTTTGGGTACTATGGTCACTTTGACAATATTAATTTTTATATTCTATGAATATGAAATGTCTTTCCATTTTTTGGTGTCTTCTTTAATTTATTTCATATGTGTTTTGCGGTTTTTGTTATAGAGATCTTTCACCAACTTGGTTAAATTTGTTCCTAGATATTTTATTTTTTGGTGGCTACCGCAAATGGGATTGCTTTCTCAATTTCTTTTTCTGCTAGTTCACTGGTATACAGAAATGTTCTGGTTTTTGCATATTGAGTTTTTTTTTTTTCGTTAAATTTTTATTTTGTCAA